>NC_092337.1:77265000-77482500 GCF_046630445.1 Rutidosis leptorrhynchoides | reverse complement strand
TATTGTTATTATTGATTGTTGACATCATTATGTAAAAATTAATAATATGATAATTATTATTATCATTTTAGTTATTATTAAGTAATATAATTAATATTATTAGGACTATTATTATTAGTAATATGAATATATGTATTAATGTTATTGTTATGAAAATGATTATTATTATTATTAACATAAGTATCAAATTTTAACAACATCATTATTATTATTAGTATTATCGATATTAAGAAAGTTATTATTATTATTAGTAAATCATTATTATCGAAACTATTATTTTGTTACAAATAAATACTTTGTACCTAAAATATACTTAATACATATATTGTAATTATACTAATAGCTTATATACCTACATAATAACATTATTTATATAAATACTTATATATAACAAACTAATGATATCTTTTATATGATATTAACCATATATATATATAGATATATTAATATAACTAAAAATATAGATAATAAACATTTTGAATATATACACAAATTAAATAAGTATAATATATAATTTAAGCTATAATATATAAACTTGCTCGATTACGATTATACATTTTAATTTATATACAAATGATATAGGTTCGTGAATCCGAGGCCAACCCTGCATTGTTCAATATCGTCATATGTATTTTTACTACAAAATACATTAAGTGAGTTTCATTACTCCCTTTTTAAATGCTTTTGCAATATATATTTTTGGAACTGAGAATACATGCGCTGCTTTTATAACTGTTTTACGAAATAGACACAAGTAATCAAAACTACTTTATATGATTGAATGATCGAAGCCGAATATGCCCCTTTTACTTGGTAACCTAAGAATTAGTAAACCAGTCTACTAATTGACGTGAATCTCAAAGATAGATCTATTGGGCCCAACAAACCCCATCTGTTGTAGTTGGATGTATTATGAAATGGTATGCATGCCGTCAACTTTCATTGTAATGAAAGTTTGTCTTTTAAAAACGAATGCAATGTTTGTAAAATGTATCATATAGAGGTCAAGTACCTCGCGATGTAACGAAATGTAATGTATTCGTCCAGATGGATTAGGACGGGTCTTTTTAGTTGGTATCAGAGCGGTGGTCTTAGCTGTAATGACTCGAAAATTTCTGACCAAATTTAAACTCTAATCTTTATATGTTTTCGACACGATAAGCAAAATTTGTAATGTTGAGTCTAGAAAGTTTGAAAACTATATTCTGATAATTAATTACCCTCTGGCCATGCCTGTCGATTCACGAACATTTATGTGTATATAGATATGTATATATAATAATTGGAAATTATAATATATAATTTAAACATTAAATTAAATATGTGAATTAAGATATAAAATAATTAAGTTATAATTAAAATAAATATATATAAAAATATGATTACTATAATTTGATATATATAGATTAATGTAGTATTATTATTATTATCAATATTATTATTAATAATATTCGTATTATTAGCATTATTAACAATATTATTATACATTTTATAATAATTGTTATCATTGTCATCAGTAATAATATTACTACTATTACTATTATATTTGAAATACAATTATATCAAAGAGTATTATTATTGTATTTACATTTATTGATAAGATTAAGTATAATCTATAAGAATACGTATTATTGTAAGAATAATTACAAGTATAATTTAGTTATAATTTAGAGGTCATTAGTTATTATTATTATTAAGAATTATTATTATTATAAATTATTATCATTACCATCATTATTGTTATTAATAGAAAATAATACAAATTGTTGTTATTAACGTTATCATTAATATTACGATTTTTATTTAATTACTGGTAATTCTTTTATAATATTAACAATATTATTATTATTATTGTAATATAATTATTAATTATAAATTATTAATTATTAATGTTAAAATAAAAATAGAAGGAATAGATATATACACGTTTTTTTTCTTGCTTTATATCACTGTCTTATTTATTTCAATTTCTTCCTTTCTGTTCATCTCGTGAAACCATTGTCAAACACATCCAAGAAACAAACAAGATGCTATCAATTCTTGTTACAGTGTCTATTAGGTACTCATCCTTTATATAATCTATTGTTGCAATTCGATAATAAGAACATAAATACTGAGAATGGAACCAAATACCTCTGTTTGATATAACTTTTAAGTGAAATCACAAAATTAAATCAAATCACAAAATCTAGAAATGCTATTACGTAGGGAATCATCCACGAAAACTATCTGTAAGATCTCAAGACTCGAATTTATGAATTGAATTCTAATTTTGGAGTCAAACCTCTAAATACAAAAGTCAACTGTTTTGGTTCATGAGGAAATTCGAATTTGTTTTCGTGTTTTATATTAAATTGACGATTTAGAATGTTTCCATTAATGTTTTCCAAACTATTTCATGTTATAAAAATTATCTAAAACAAGCTCGAATTCGAAAATCAATTTTTTTTATAAAGTTAGCGACAGCAGTATTATTGGTGTAATTTTATTTTTTTCGTTTAATATATTTTTTTTTTTTCAAAAACACCTTGGTTAGTTTTGTGGTCGTTTACAGATTGTAATTAAAATCATAAATTTGTTATTTGAGTTATTGATGATTGTTGGATCAATATAACTCATGAAGAAGATGAAGTAACAAGAAAATGAATTAGGGTTATAAACAATTAGAGGGGATATATTTCAGAAAAACAGACATGGAGGGATGGTTAAGGGGTATGTTGGTTATCGAGAGGTCGGGGGTTCGAGCCTCGCATGAGGCACAATCTTTTTGAAATCCTTTCCTAAGGTAGTATTCTATTTTGTTAGTATTATTATTATTATTATTTTTATTATTATTATCATTATTATTATTATTATTATTAAAATTATTATTTTCATTATTATTATTAATAAGTTTATCATTTTTTTAATAATATTATTATTAAAAGTATTATTTTATTTATTTATTAAAATTATCATTATCATTAAAGATATCGTTTCTATTAAAATTAATAATATCATTTTTATAACTAGTATTATTATAATTATTAGAATAAAAGTTAGTTATATAAAAAAATATACTTAATAAAACTATATCATATTAATTATCTATTTAATGAATATAAAAATAAATATAGTTTATTTAGTTATTAATAGAACGTGCAAGTTAATCAAATAACAATTAATAATAATATCTAAATTTATTCGATTACTACTATATGTGTTAATATATATATAAATGATATAGGTTCGTGAATCCAAGGCCAACCTTATACTTGATCAATGATGTTATATGTATTTTTACTACAAAATACATTAGGTGAGTATATAGTCCCTTTTTAAACTCTAAATATTTTTGGGTTGAGAATACATGCGCTGTTTTTATAAATGATTTACGTTATGGACACAAGTGATCAAAAATAAATTATACGTTGAGTTGTACCATGGCATATTTCTTTATACTTGGTAGCTAATATTTACGTGAGGAGCGTAAACGCGAATCCTGTTGATAGATCTATCGGGCCTGACAACCCCAACCGGGTTGGACGACCAGTTTTAAACGGTTGCACAGTACTTCATTTCGTTACTACACTTGGTACGGTATAGGGTTTATTTAAGAATATGTTGCTGTGATTGAAATGTTAAGTATGGTTATCAAGTGCTCAACGACTTTTCCATACACTTGCGAGTGTATTATGTATGTATATGAAATCTTGTGGTCCATAGTTATAACGCTGCTAGCATCAAACCTATATATCTCACCAACTTTATGTTGACGTTTTAAAGCATGTTATTCTCAGGAATTAAAGAACCCTTCCGCTGTGCATTAGCTTGTACTAAGGATACTACTTGAGGCCATTAAGGACATAAATTAAAAGACGTTGCATTCGAGTCATTGAAGTACATAGAGATTATTATTAAGAAAATGGCAGAATAGGTCATTTGGATATTATGAAATGTTAGGAGAATATGTCAGCTTTTGATGTAATGATAGATTGCCTTTTAAGAATAAATGCAACGTTTGTAAAATGTTTTACTTAGAGGTCAAGTACCTCGCGATGTAACCAACTGTTGTGATTCGTTTGTAATTGATATGGACTTCGTCCGGATGGATTAGTTTCGGATTCTTACAGTTGGTATCAGAGCGGTGGTCTTAGCGAACCAGGCCTTGCATTAGTGTGTCTAACTGATAAGTTGTTAGGATACATTAGTGAGTCTGGACTTCGACCGTGTCTGCATGCCAAAAGTTTTGCTTATCATATCTAGTCGGAAATCATCTACTTATCATCCTTAGGAAATTACCTGCTCATCATTCTTAAGTCTAAACACGTCTTACTGCATTTAGTACATCGATAGTGTATAGACAAAATTCTTATCTTAGCGCATCTGTAGATTTGCCTGACATATGCCGTAAATTCCTCCGTAGTCTACTAAATCTTTAGAACTATATATATAGATATTCTATATAGTTAGAATATCATCCGATATCTGAAAATCATTTCACGACAAAGATCCCTTCCACCCACCAAATTGCCCTCTTGGCGATGAACCTGAAGCGCTTATCGGCGAACCTATTCGAGAAACCATTTTCTTTTTCATTTCTAGAGTATCTCATCACGATTATATATTATCCCATATTTCGAATCTCGTTCATTCGCTCGCTCCAACCGCCAATCATCCCAGTGTACTAGCAGAAGTTAACGAACTACGCGCTTGGGTAGTGGCTTTAGAGAATATGGTGCGAAGGTTGCAAACACCAGCAGCAGCACCAGCAGCATAATCCGTACCACCATCATCAACGCCGACAGTACCCTTATCACCTCCAACCACAATCGCGTCGTAAACCTCAACATCGTAATCTGTATCTCAGATATCAAAATCACACGCCTCAATATTACCATCTGTACTTCGAGTATGATCTTCGTTTTACATATCGTTCTACATCGAGTATCTTCGCTTTACGTATCATTCTATCTCATTTATCTTCGTTCGGCATGACGATTATGTAATCTCTAATGTTTTAGAGATCATGTAATCTAGTATTAACGATAAATCAAATGAGTTTAATATCCTATTGACTCATTAAATTCATAATTACATCCGAAGGAAAATATATATGCAAGTATATTTTCATAAAGAATGTAACTAAAAATTCTTTCGTACAAACTATTAATGATGAAAATATTTTAACGGGTAGGTAGTACCCGAGGAATATTTAGATTTTACATTAATAAGTTACACTGTACATTCTTCGAATCTGATTCAACGATCATTTACTATCCTACTTACAACCACTGTTATACGTATCCGTTCACCACCAAATAACCATTTCCATTCAAATTTCATATTTGGATTTTGACCTATCAGAATCCAACAAGTGGCATAATGAAGAAAACATTGGATATAATAAAATTTGTTAGAAACAAACGAATTAACTAATTGAAATTCTGTTAAGATTCCACGCTAACTGTTCCTAGCTAACTGTTCCCAGCTAACATTTAATTTATCGCAATTTACATTCTCGCAATTTTATTTATTGTTATTTAATTTCCGCACTTTACATACCGTCGGGACACATGTACAACAATACGTCGGATTAATTCTGAGACAACACGTTGTATAATGGGTCATGATATATATTTATTTATTTTACGCACTTTAAATAACGGGACACGTATGCAAGGTTTCGACTTATCATATCGACCCATCTATATATATATTTCGGAACAACCATAGACACTCTATATGTGAATGTTGGAGTTGGCTATACAGGGTTGGAGTTGATTCCAAAATATATATATGGTTTGATTTGTGATCAATACTGAGACCGGTACACGGGTCACGATACGTATTAATTAATTCGAATATTATATACTAAATTATATATGAATATATTGGACTATTGGACAATCGAACTATTGGACTGCTAACTTTAGACAATTAAAATGAATTAAAATATTGATTATAACATATGAAACTAAACAATTCTTCAAGTTTGCCACTTGATTTCATCTTAAACCTCATTTGTACCCGACAGTTACAATCCGCGTTCAAATCTTTCATGATTCTTGAAAATACCTCAATCGAGGGGTTGAAACAACCACCCTTCATCTACGGAAGAAAAGATTTATGCACCTGAAAAACTCTCGGAGACTGAGTAAACGTTTAACATATAGCTGTGTTAATTCCTTTAGTGTTATTATTACCCAAAATAATTGTGCAATCCCTTTCTAAATTAGCCAAATTTTATCACAGCTCCAGCAAGTTGATTTCGACTTTTCGTTCAAAACAATCTTATTATAACCTCAGAATATATACGTGTTTATTTATTGTTACCAGAGAACCTTTTATATTTCACCATATTACCATCAGCGTTTAATTATCTAAAAACACAATTCTCCTAAAACCACCTCGGTTTGATAACCGATGACCCAGATCCGTTAACTTTGAAAATGCTGACAAAGCAGCATGTTGTAGATGGGCTTAATGGCCAAAAGTTGATGATAAAGAATGGAGTATTGGAAACACTCGATAGAAAATTTTAGTACTGAAAAGCAGATTATGCGAAACTATGAAGGAAGCTGTGGACAAATCACAAAGAATAAGTTTGACTTCAAAGAATTCAAATAATTCAATGCCTATTGAAGTCTTTAGCGAATATCTTGCTCCTTACTCTAAACCCTTGCGGACAATAGTCTCTATCATCCTTTGATCTTAGATATTCAAAGATATTATCGTATCTTTCATTATAAATATCCTCGATATTTCTGAAGATATTTCCATAAACGTTCTTACCTGAAATCAATTCTCTCTCCGTAATATCTGTATTACAACATAAAAGAAACTATGTTAGTTTCTAAAATCTGAAACCTTCGAAATTGAAGTATGAATATTTTGAAGTAGTGTTGGGAACTGATGCATGAATTAGTATAATATAATGACACCTGATCAACGTCATTATATTACAGTAAGTCATGTTGAGTTTCTAATGGAATGTGATGATTCACAGTACCATCATCATGTGCCATGTTACACGACTCTTACATTCTATTCAAATTCTAAAAATATCAAGAAAATATTTCTTGATGATTCGGTCTGTTCCACGATAATCTGGTAATTTGACAAATCAAAATTTGTGCCATTACCATTTCTTTCTGAGAGCATTAGCTATGTTTATTCCAAATTTCATACCTACGAATTCCGGACCATTACTCGCTTGACTCGAAGTCGGGAAGAGAAAACGAAAGCATGAAGCTCCAAAAGATAATGAAGAAAATAAAGCCCGATAATAACCTCGAAATTTCAAACCGTGTATATCAAGGCAGATAGCAATATAGAGACACGGAAGAACTAGAAACACTATAAACACAAGAGTATAGTAAAAGTAAATAGATTCTTCTGGTGATAGATGAAAAAGAAGAATGACAGATGTGAAAATTAATAATATATCAAGGATCAGAATAGGATGGAGCATATTGGTGAATGTAGGAATTAAGGAGAAAGAGTAGAAAATGTGAGTGGTGGAAAATAAGGAAAACGAATGGGTGGATTTATAGTGAAATATCCGACAGAGAAATTGAAACAGATTGCCGCATTAAATCAAAGAAGATCCCGATCGCCGAAGAACCAAATCTTATTACGTAAGATTTTCTTTAAATCTTGTGAATTCCGGAAATTAATCATAACTACGCCATCGGGTAAAACGATTCCATATTTACTCATTTCACTCTTTTGCGATAGCCTCATTTATACTCTTCGCGTTGTCGAATTGTTTTATCTATATTACTTAATAATGATAAAACTCCATTATCACCTCATATTCGTCATGAAAACATTCTTATTGTTATCCATGATGACCTCTATCAAATTTCGAGGACGAAATTTCTTTAACGGGTAGGTACTGTAATGACCCGAAAATTTCCGACCAAATTTAAACTCTAATCTTTATATGTTTCCGACACGATAAGCAAAATTTGTAATGTTGAGTCTAGAAAGTTTGAAAACTATATTCGGATAATTAATTACCCTCTGGCCATGCCTGTCGATTCACGAACATTTATGTGTATATAGATATGTATATATAATAATTGGAAATTATAATATATAATTTAAACATTAAATTAAATATGTGAATTAAGATATAAAATAATTAAGTTATAATTAAAATAAATATATATAAAAATATGATTACTATAATTTGATCTATATAGATTAATGTAGTATTATTATTATTATCAATATTATTATTAATAATATTCGTATTATTAGCATTATTAACAATATTATTATACATTTTATAATAATTTTTATCATTGTCATCAGTAATAATATTACTACTATTACTATTATATTTGAAATACAATTATATCAAAGAGTATTATTATTGTATTTACATTTATTGATAAGATTAAGTATAATCTATAAGAATACGTATTATTGTAAGAATAATTACAAGTATAATTTAGTTATAATTTAGAGGTCATTAGTTATTATTGTTATTAAGAATTATTATTATTATAAATTATTATCATTACCATCATTATTGTTGTTAATAGAAAATAATACAAATTGTTGTTATTAACGTTATCATTAATATTATGATTTTTATTTAATTACTAGGAATTCTTTTATAATATTAACAATATTATTATTATTATTGTAATATAATTATTAATTATAAATTATTAATTATTAATTATTAATGTTAAAATAAAAATAGAAGGAATAGATATATACATGTTTTTTTTTCTTGCTTTATATCACTGTCTTATTTATTTCAATTTCTTCCTTTCTGTTCATCTCGTGAAACCATTGTCAAACACATCCAAGAAACAAACAAGATGCTATCAATTCTTGTTACAGTGTCTATTAGGTACTCATCCTTTATATAATCTATTGTTGCAATTCGATAATAAGAACATAAATACTGAGAATGGAACCAAATACCTCTGTTTGATATAACTTTTAAGTGAAATCACAAAATTAAATCAAATCACAAAATCTAGAAATGCTATTACGTAGGGAATCATCCACGAAAACTATCTGTAAGATCTCAAGACTCGAATTTATGAATTGAATTCTAATTTTGGAGTCAAACCTCTAAATAAAAAAGTCAACTGTTTTGGTTCATGAGGAAATTCGAATTTGTTTTCGTGTTTTATATTAAATTGACGATTTAGAATGTTTCCATTAATGTTTTCCAAACTATTTGATGTTATAACAATTATCTAAAACAAGCTCGAATTCGAAAATCATTTTTTTTATAAAGTTAGCGACAGCAGTATTATTGCTGTAATTTTATTTTTTTTCGTTTAATATATTTTTTTTTTCAAAAACACCTTGGTTAGTTTTGTGGTCGTTTACAGATTGTAATTAAAATCATAAATTCGTTATTTGAGTTATTGATGATTGTTGGATCAATATAACTCATGAAGAAGATGAAGTAACAAGAAAATGAATTAGGGTTATAAACAATTAGAGGGGATATATTTCAGAAAAACAGACATGGAGGGATGGTTAAGGGGTATGTTGGTTATCGAGAGGTCGGGGGTTCGAGCCTCGCATGAGGCACAATCTTTTTGAAATCCTTTCCTAAGGTAGTATTCTATTTTGTTAGTATTATTATTATTATTATTTTTATTATTATTATCATTATTATTATTATTATTATTATTAAAATTATTATTTTCATTATTATTATTAATAAGTTTATCATTTTTTTTAATAATATTATTATTAAAAGTATCATTTTATTTATTTATTAAAATTATCATTATCATTAAAGATATCATTTCTATTAAAAATTAATAATATCATTTTTATAACTAGTATTATTATAATTATTAGAATAAAAGTTAGTTATATAAAAAAATATACTTAATAAAACTATATCATATTAATTATCTATTTAATGAATATAAAAATAAATATAGTTTATTTAGTTATTAATAGAACGTGCAAGTTAATCAAATAACAATTAATAATAATATCTAAATTTATTCGATTACTACTATATGTGTTAATATATATATAAATGATATAGGTTCGTGAATCCAAGGCCAACCTTATACTTGATCAGTGATGTTATATGTATTTTTACTACAAAATACATTAGGTGAGTATATAGTCCCTTTTTAAACTCTAAATATTTTTGGGTTAAGAATACATGCGCTGTTTTTATAAATGATTTACGTTATGGACACAAGTGATCAAAAATAAATTATACGTTGAGTTGTACCATGGCATATTTCTTTATACTTGGTAGCTAATATTTACGTGAGGAGCGTAAACGCGAATCCTATTGATAGATCTATCGGGCCTGACAACCCCAACCGGGCTGGACGACCAGTTTTAAACGGTTGCACAGTACTTCGTTTCGTTACTACACTTGGTACGGTGTAGGGTTTATTTAAGAATATGCTGCTGTGATTTAAATGTTAAGTATGGTTATCAAGTGCTCAATGACTTTTCCATACACTTGCGAGTGTATTATGTATGTATATGAAATCTTGTGGTCCATAGTTATAACGCTGCTAGCATCAAACCTATATATCTCACCAACTTTATGTTGACGTTTTAAAGCATGTTATTCTCAGGAATTAAAGAAACCTTCCGCCGTGCATTAGCTCGTACTAAGGATACTACTTGAGGCCATTAAGGACATAAATTAAAAGACGTTGCATTCGAGTCATTGAAGTACATAGAGATTATTATTAAGAAAATGGCAGAATAGGTCATTTGGATATTATGAAATGTTAGGCGAATATGTCAGCTTTTGATGTAATGATAGATTTCCTTTTAAGAATAAATGCAACGTTTGTAAAATGTTTTACTTAGAGGTCAAGTACCTCGCGATGTAACCAACTGTTGTGATTCGTTTGTAATTGATATGGACTTCGTCCGGATGGATTAGTTTCGAATTCTTACATTAGCGAACCAGGTCTTGCATTAGTGTGTCTAACTGATAGTTGTTAGGATGCATTAGTGAGTCTGAACTTCGACCGAGTCTGCATGTTAAAAGTTTTGCTTATCATTTCTTGTCGGAAATTACCTGCTTATCATCCTTAGGAAATTACCTGCTTATCATTCTTAGTCTAGACACATCTTACTGCAATGATTGCATGAATAGTGTATAGACAAAATTCATATCTTAGCGTATCTGCTAATTTATATCTTAACATATCTGTTACTGTAGACTTTACCTGACAGCTTCCGTAGATTCCTCCATAACTTATGGGATTTTAGTATTATATATGCATATGTAACTTATGTATTGCAGGGTACTAATCTACATCCTATAATCTATTTCTTATCGAAAATCCTTCATCTGATCGTACGAGATGAATCCCCCAACCAGTTCGAATTCCTCGGATTCTGACAGCTATTCCGATATGGATTTTCACCTAAGCTCCGAAAGTAGCGTCACCAGAATGAATCAACCAATCATCCATCCCAATTCATCTGATGGATTCGTAGTCGACTTAATTAATGGAAATGCGAAGAAGGCGATCCTTTCCACCAACCGAATTCATCTCTTGGCGGAGAACCTGAAGCACTTACCGGCGAACCACTTCAATACACTACATTCACTCTCATTTCCAGGATATCTCGCCATGATTATATGATATCCAAAATTCTCAACCTTATTCATCCGCTCGTTCCAACTGACAATCATTCTGGAATAATGGAAGAAGTCAACGAGCTTCACGCTCGAGTAATCAATTTAGAGAATATGGTACAAAACGTACCAGCTTTAGCAACATCACTGTCACTAATAGTACCATCAATTACAGCACCAGTACCATCAACAATCCATGCCTCAACATCACATTCTGTACCTCGAGTATAATCACCATTCTACGTATCGTTCTACATCAATTATCTTCGTTCTTCATGGCGATTATGTAATCTCTAAAGTCTTAGAGATTATTTATTCTATCTCAAACCGAAAGGCAAATGAGATTAATATCATATTAACTCATTAAATCCATGATTACATCTGAAGAAAATATATATGTATATATGTTTTCATAAAGATTGTAATTAAAAATCATTTTTGTACAAACTGTTAATGCTGAAAATATTTTAACGGGTAGGTAATACCCGAGGAATATTTAGATTTCACATTAATAAGTTACACTGTACATTCTTTCAATTTGATTCAACCGTCATTAACTATACTACTTACATTCACCGATATATGTATCCGTTCACCAAAGAATAACTATTTTCATTCAAATTTAATTTCATATTTGGATTTTGACCTATCAGAATCCAACAAGTGGTATAATGAAGAAATAATGGACACAATAAAAATTGATTAGAAACAGACTAATTAACAATATGAAATTTTATTAAGAAACCACGCTAACAAGATCCTAGCTAACTGTTCCTAGCTAACTGTTAATTCCGTATTACATTTTATTTTATCGCAGTTTATTTATCGCAATTTAATTATCGCAATTTATTTATCGCATTTTATTTACCGCAATTTTATTTATCGTCATTTAATTTCTGTTATTTATTTTACGCACTTTAAATATCGGGACACGTATACAAGATTTTGACATATCATATCGACGCATCTATATATATTATTTGGAATAACCATAGACACTCTATATGCAGTAATGCTGGAGTTAGCTATACAGGGTTGAGGTTGATTCTACAATAATATATATAGTTTGAGTTGTGATCGAGTCTAAGACATGTACACGGGTCACGATACGTATTAATTAATTCGAATGTTATATATTAAACTATATATGAATTATTGGACTGTTAACTGTGGATTATCGACTATGGACTAATAACATTGGACAATTAAAATGAATTAAAATATTGTTTATAACATATGAAACTAAACATCTCTTCAAGTTTGCTACTTGATTTCATCTTAAACTTCATTTGTATCTTGACGATCACAATCTGCGTTCAAACCTTTCATGATTCTTGACAACACCTCAATCGAGAGGATGAACCACCCACACTTCAGCTAAGGAAGGAAGGATTTATACATATAGTTATGCACCTGAAAACACTCGAAACCTGAGTAAACGTTAACACGTATCTGTACTAACTCCTTTAGCGTTGTTATTACCGAAAATCAATTTGCAATTTCTTTCCAAATTAGCCAAATTTGTCACAGCTCCAACTAGTCAACTTCGACTTTTCAGTCGGACTAGCCTTACTATAACCTTGATATATATGCGTGCTCTTTTATTGTTTCCGGGAAACCTTATATATTCCACCATATTACCTGCAGATGTACCAGTAACCACGTCGCTCCTTGGTTTAAATCTCTCTGACAAATCACTATATTTATCTATTGAAGTCTCATCATGTACTCATCCGCATCTTGTAACACGAATTGCCATACCAATTATCGAGAATCAGTAAATCTGTATTGTGAGTCTCGCAACGTTTCCACATCAACAGTTATATGTATCCATATAACATTTATCTCTCAGAACTATGATCTTTCATTCTGAAATTCTGAAAAGCACCCAGTCTGCGAATTAATACTCTGAATTTTTAAAAAGTTGAATGAAGCAACAAAAACTGTAAACGATCTCAACAGCCAAAAGTTGATAATAAAGAATTGTATGTTGGCAAAGCTCAGAAAAAGTTTGAAACTGAAAAAAAAAACTGTTGGAGCAAACTACGAAGGAGTCTCTGAACAAATCACAAGGACTAAACTTGTACATTAAGAATCTTGATGATTCTGTTTTTGATGAAATCTTTAGCGAATACCTTGCTTCTGACTCCAAACTCTTGCGGACAAACTTTCTTCACCATCCTTCGATATTAGAAATTCCAAGATATCATTGTATCTTTTATTATAAATATCCTCCATATTTCTGAAGATATTTTCATAACTATTCTTATCTAAAATGATTAATCTCTTCGTGCTATCAGTGTTACATCATATAGAAACTGTTAGTTTCTATATTCTGTAAACTTTTGAGCTTAAATTATGAATGTTATTGAAGTAATGTTGAGAACTGATGCATGAGTTAGTATAATATAATGACACTTGATCAACGTGATTATATTACAGTAAGTTATGCTGAGTTCTTAAATGGAATGTGATGATTCACAGAATTATAACGTCGTCATGTGTCATATTACACGACTCTTATATTCTAATTAACCTCTAAAATATCAAGAAAATATTTTCTTGACGATTCAGTCTTTTCTAGGGTATTCTGGTAATTTAACAAATCGATATCGTGACATTACCATTTTCTTTTTAGAACATTAGTAATGTTCATTCCAAAATTCATATATGCAAATTCTGGACCATTACAAAAGATGCCTAATCGCAAGAAGAATAAACGAAGGGATAAAGCTCCGAAATAGAAATTTGAGCATAAATCGCAGCAAATAGGAGTGAGTATTAACTGTGGATAACAATGATTATAGGAAACAGAAATAGGGACATTGAAGTATAAGGGGATATATAAAGCCCGATAACGAAACATAAATTACAAACCGTGTATATCAATGTTTATCGTAACATAAAGACACGGGAAAATTAAAAGCACTATAACCCCAAGAGCAAAGTAGAAGTAAGCAGATTCCTCTGGTGGAAGATGGAAAAGGAGAATGATTTTTGCGATAGTAAGGATAAGGACAAGGATCAGAACTGAATTAAGCATTTTCATAAACTTTTGAAATTGAGAATTGGGTATAGGAATAGTAAAAGTAACGGAACGGAAGAAGTTAATTTATAGTGAAATATTCGATAAAGAATTCAAGGCAGATCTCCGTATTTAATTAGAGAGATCCTAATTCCCTTAAATCCCGAAGAATCAAATCTTTTAGATTTCGAAGATTTTCTCTAAATCCCTTGAATTCCGGAAATCAACCGTGACTACGTCACCGGTTAAGATGAACTTGCATTTACTCATTTCATTCTTTTGTGATAGCTTCACTCGTACGCTTCGCGTAAACGAATTGTTTTATCAATATTACTCAATGATGATAAAACTCTATTTATCAACTCATTTTCACCATGAAAACATTTTTATTATTAGCCATGACCATCCAAATCAAACTTCGGGATGAAATTTCTTTAACGGGTAGGTACTGTGATGACCCAGAAATTTCCGACCAAATTTAAACTTAATCCTTGTATGATTTCGACATGATAAGCAAAGTCTGTAATGTTGAGTCTCAAAATTTTTAGAACTATGTTCACATATTCAATTGATCTTCGACTATTCCCAACGATTCACGAACAATTGTGTGTAAATAAAAATGTAATTTCACACACACACACACACACACACACACACACATATATATATATATATATATATATATATATATATATATATATATATATATATATATATATATATATATATATATATATATATATATATATATATATATATATATATATATATATATATATATATATATATATAAGTGTATATATATAAGTGTATATATATAAGTGTATATATATAATATTTTAAATTAATAAGGTACACTTCAATCATTTGAATTAAAAATTTAAAATAATACATAGAATAAATAAGTTATTATTAAAAATAAAGTGATATATATATATATATATATATATATATATATATATATATATATATATATATATATATATATATATAATTTCTATGTATCTTTATTATTTATAAATAATAAAAAGTTATTATTATGATTCAATATATATATGTATGATTGTGATAATTACTTTTATCAGAATAAATATCAATATTAATAAAATTATGATACAAATATGAAAATTATTATGTACAGACTATTATAGTATTATTAGTATTAATACTAATTTAGATATGCAATCTATAAATATGAAATTTTATTGTTATAGTATTGTTATTACAAATATGATTATTATCAATAGTGTTATTATAATTAGTATTTAGTATTATTATTATATCAGTACTATTATTAAGGTTATTAATTGTATCTTTATTTCTATATAATCTATTAAATTTAGTAATGATATTATTATTATTATTTTATTTTTATCATTTATTATTATTAATATTAGTATTCTTATTAAAATAAACGTTAATAATATTATATTCATTAAATACAATGGTACTTATTAATATTAGTTAAATTTAATAAACAGATAATGTAACTACTGATATATATATATATATATATATATATATATATATATATATATATATATATATATATATAAATACAGATTATGTAAATATATAATCAGATATAAATAAATATATAAATAAATATACGGATATATATACATAAATACTAATTATGAAATATAGATACAGATATAGGATATACACATGTACGTATTCAGTTCTGGTACCTCTCATCTGCAGTTACACTTTTGTTTTTGTCTTGGGTTTGTTACACTTAGCTATCGATCGTACCAATTTGTTGAAAACTTTGCAATTTGATTGTTTTATCTATTTAGCTGATCGAATCAAATATCAAATCAATTGGACTAAAAAATCGATTGAGTTATCTGCGATATTAGAAAACTCACTTATTTCCTTCCTCACCATATTCAATTAACAATTCAACAACATTTATTTAACTCAATTTAAATAGGAAAAAAAAAACAAGAACCCAGGTATATACTCTGTTCGAGTCTTAATCTTTTAAAAGTTCTAATACGAATTTAATTGCAAAATGTAATAACACAGTTGTGTTTGTAATCTCTACTTCAAACTATCTTCAAAGTCCTAAATCTCAATTTTCCATATCGAATTCTAATTTTAAAGGTTAAAGTTTTTGAAATAAAAGTCAACCGAATCTTCCTCAATCAAATTCGGATTTCCTGTTGTGTTATAAGTTTAACTGACGACCCAGAAAGTTTCTGGAATCAATTTAGAAACTATTTTGTGAAGGAGTCGTGATCTAAAACAATCCCAATTTCATAATCACGATTGGAGTTTTAGTGTATTTATACGCGTATTTTCTACTGCTACTGGTGTATTTTTTTGTGTTTTGTTAATCTCGATCAATCACAACACATTTTGTTTCAAATTAATAATACAATTCAAACCTTAACTTTCCAATTGGTTTAGTGGTCGACCATGGTTTAAGAAGAAGGAGAAGGTAGAATAGGATACGGATTATAAGTAATTCGACTGGGTTAAAAACAGATAAGCTAGAAACGGAGCATTGGTCATGGGTGTTTGTGGGTTATCGAGAGGTCTCAGGTTTAATTCTGGGCTGGGACGTTATTTTTTTAGAAAGCTTATTGAGGTAGTCTTTTTATTCCTTTTTATTATTATTATTATTATTATTATTATTATTATTATTATTATTATTATTATTATTATTATTATTATTATTATTATTATTATTATTATTATTATTACTGTGATTATTGTTATTATTGATTGTTGACATCATTATGTAAAAATTAATAATATGATTATTATTATTATCATTTTAGTTATTATTAATTAATATAATTAAAATTATTAGGACTATTATTATTAGTAATATGAATATATGTATTAATGTTATTGTTATGAAAATGATTATTATTATTATTAACATAAGTATCAAATTTTAACAACATCATTATTATTATTAGTATTATCGATATTAAGAAAGTTATTATTATTATTAGTAAATCATTATTATCGAAACTATCATTTTGTTACAAATAAATACTTTGTACCTAAAATATACTTAATACATATATTGTAATTATACTAATAGCTTATATACCTACATAATAACATTATTTATATAAATACTTATATATAACAAACTAATGATATCTTTTATATGATATTAACCATATATATATAGATATATTAATATAACTAAAAATATAGATAATAAACATTTTGAATATATACACAAATTAAATAAGTATAATATATAATTTAAGCTATAATATATAAACTTGCTCGATTATGATTATACATTTTAATTTATATACAAATGATATAGGTTCGTGAATCCGAGGCCAACCCTGCATTGTTCAATATCGTCATATGTATTTTTACTACAAAATATATTAAGTGAGTTTCATTACTCCCTTTTTAAATGCTTTTGCAATATATATTTTTGGGACTGAGAATACATGCGCTGCTTTTATAACTGTTTTACGAAATAGACACAAGTAATCGAAACTACATTATATGGTTGAATGATCGAAGCCGAATATGCCCCTTTTACTTGGTAACCTAAGAATTAGTAAACCAGTCTACTAATTGACGCGAATCCTAAAGATAGATCTATTGGGCCCAACAAACCCCATCCATTGTATATATATATATATATATATATATATATATATATATATATATATATATATATATATATATACATACACACACACACACACACACACACATATATATATATATATATATATATATATATATATATATATATATATATATATATATATATATATAAATCTATTACTTTTTGTTGTAGAATTTCTTTAAGATCAACAAATGGCTTGACGGTGGGATTCAAGAAAGTAAAGTCCGCACCGGGATTCAGCATATTTTAGGGTATAGATGGAAAAATGCTAAAAGTGAACAAAAAGCGTATTTCAAACTACTCTTTAATGATGATCCTGATAATGTTCATTCCCGATCACCACCGGACGTTGAACCAAAACTCTTGAATCAAATTGTTGATTTTATGCTTATTAACAAAAAGTATCGGGAGCGTTGTAGGATTAATGCTATAAACAGGTCTAAAGTCAAATACCCAAGTTTGCATGGTAGCAAATCTATCGCCCAACGTTTGGTAAATTACTTAAACCTCCTTGTTATTAATGTTTTATATAATCGATAAAATGTTAGAAATTAGGTGATTTGATTTATATACATTTAAATTATTTTATTGTGTGTTTGTAGCTCGACCCCACTACCAAAGATCCGATCAAAAAATTACAAGAGAATGCACAGAAACAAGGATACCAAAGTGTGGATTAATGACCAACCAAAAGCGACTACGTAAGTGATAAATGTTTATAGATTTTAGTTTACTACTTATAAATATAAGTACGTATATATATATATATACATATATACATATATACATATATACATATATACATATACATATATATATATATATATATATATATATATGTGTGTGTGTGTGTGTGTGTGTGTATGTTTGTGTGTGTGTTTGTATGTGTGTGTGTATGTGTGTGTGTGTGTGTGTATAAATACAAGTATAAATTTTTATAGATTTTAGTGTACTAATATATATATATATATATATATATATATACATGTATTAATATTTTTTTAACTTTGTTGGAACACATGAAGAACATGAAAAAAAGATCAACCGGGAAGAAGTGAGCAAAGCATAATGTTGGAGGTTTTCGGTAGACGACAAGGCCACGAGCGCGGAGTGGGGAGGATTTTACCAATATCGTTGACTAATTCCGCATCTTCAGCGTCTACCGGTCGGAGTACACAATTACCAATGCCCCAAAGCTACACGCCGAGTGAAATTGCCAAGATCTTTGCTTATAATAATTTGGAAATCCCTCCCCATTTGCAACTTGGAGGGAATACTCCCTGTACTAGTAATATTCCCGGTTCTTCCAATGCCCACTCTAGCCAAAACAATGATGGAGGAGAATTTGATGAAGGACATGGCAGTATGTACTTTGTTGGGTTTGTTTGAAGACAATAATGCTTTTGTTTGGAATGTTCGTTTGTATTTGAAAACAATGATTCGATAGTTTGTTCGATGTTGAAACGTTTGTATAATTATGTAATTGTCGTATTGAAACTTTTATTTAATATTAATGTGGCATTTTGTGAAATATAGAGTATTTGTAAAGCAGGTTTTCAGATTTGAAATGTGTCATTTTTTACGACTGAAAAACAGCAGAAACAGCAGCTGCTGTACAGAAACAACATGACATTTACGGACGACTTGTTGTCCGGGAAAAGTCGTTCGGAGCAATTTTCCCATTTATTTTATTTTTTTCCACAAAATAAGCATTATTAAATTATATTCATTTACGGATGCCTTGTCATCCGGGAATAGTCGTCCAAAAATAATTTTCCAGTTTATTATATATTTATTATCAAAAAAGCATTATTTTATTATTATTTATTTTCGAACGAACAATCGTCCCTAATTGTCGTCCGGGAAAGTCGTCCACGATAGTCAGGTTTGAAAGTCAAAGTGGGACCCACGATCATCCAGGAAAAATGTAACGACCCGACAAAATCGTCATTGACGGCGCCGTTAACTTAGGTCCCATTACGTGGTCATAGTCCCTAAATGAGACGCGTTTGACCAAAATTATGTCGCATTCATTTGAAACGTACAAGACTTACAAAGTTTTAAGTTACCAAGTGGTTCGACAACAAGTTTAAGTTTACAAAAGTGATAAAGTATAAATGAAATAACTTGCGACATAATTAGTTTTAAATCACGGTTGCTATAAATAGCGTAAGTATGTATGTGATAATGCTAAAAACGAACATATATTTCATAGCATTATCCCTCAAGAAAGACAAGCTTTTAGTTGCAATTGTTCTATTTACAAGTGATATTCGTTTGTATAATAAAAAGTGAAGACAAAAGACAGATTCGATGAATTGAAGACGAAAACAACCAAAAATCTCAAAAGTACAAAGTACAATCAAAGTGGTTCAATTATTGATGAGAAACGTCTCAAAATTACAAGAGTACGAGCCGCAACTCGCAAAATACAAGATATTAAATTGTACGCAAGGACGTTCGAAAATCCGGAACCGGGACCAAAGTCAACTCTCAACGCTCGATGCAATGGACTAAAAATTACAAGTCAACTATGCACATAAATATAATATAATATATAAATAATTCTTAAAATTATATAAATATTATATTATATATATAAATCATCGGCAAAGAAGAAAACAAAGACATGTGAGCTGAAAAAGTAGGCCATGCGATCGCATGGCCAGGAAGGCCAAAAACCATGCGATCGCATGGTGTCCTTTAGCAGCAGAAATCCTATAAATTTCACGTGTTCTGGCCATTTTTTAAGACATCTTTTTCTTTCTTCATTCTCTCAACGTATATGTATATATATATATATATATATATATATATATAATTATATTATAATTTTAATTTTAATTTTAATAATAATAAGGGTATGTTAGCGAATGTTGTAAGGGTGTAAGTCGAAATTCTGTCCGTGTAACGCTACGCTATTATTAATCATTGTAAGTTATGTTCAACCTTTTTAAATTAATGTCTCATAGCTAAGTTATTATTATGCTTATTTAAGCCGAAGTAATCGTGATGTTGGGCTAAATATTAAAATTGGGTAATTAGGCTTTGTACCATAATTGGGGTTTGGACAAAAGAACGACACTTGTGGAAATTAGACTATGGGCTATTAATGGGCTTTATATTTGTTTAATTAAATGATAGTTTGTTAATTTAATATAAAGATTTACAATTGGACGTACCTATAAATAACCATATACACTCGATCGGACACAATGGGCGGGATATTTATAAGTACTAATAATCGTTCATTTAACCAGACACGGGAATGGATTAATAGTTAATGGACTTATTAAAACAAGGGTGAATTATGTACAAGGACACTTGGGTAATTATTAACAAAGTATTAAAATCTTGAGTTACACGCAGTCGATATCCTGGTGTAATTATTAAACAAAATATTAAGACCTTGTTACAGTTTAAGTCCCCAATTAGTTGAAATATTTGATTTCGGATATAAGGATAATTTGACGAGGACACTCGCACTTTATATTTATGACTGATGGACTGTTATGGATAAAAACCAGACGGACATATTGAATAATCCAGGACAAAGGATAATTAACCCATGGGAATAAACTAAAATCAACACGTCAAACATCATGATTACGGAAGTTTAAATAAGCATAATTCTTTTATTTCATATTTAATTGCACTTTTAATTATCGCACTTTAATTTATTGTCATTTTATTTATCGCATTTTTATCTATCGCAATTTCATTATCGTTATTTACTTTACGCTTTAATTTAAGTTATATTTATTTTTAATATTTTACATTAGGTTTTAACTGCGACTAAAGTTTTAAAATCGACAAACCGGTCATTAAATGGTAAAAACCCCCCTTTTTATAATAATAATACTACTTATATATATATTTATATTTTTACAAATATAGTTTTTAAAAATATAGCGTTAAACTTGGCTAAGATCCCTGTGGAACGAACCGAACTTACTAAAAACTACACTACTGTACGATTAGGTACACTGCCTATAAGTGTTGTAGCAAAGTTTAGGTATATCCACTCTATAAATAAATAAATAACTTGTGTAAAATTGTATCGTATTTAATAGTATTTCCTAGCAAAAATACTACTATTTTGTACCCCTTCGCTTTAACATCAAGTATTTTTGGCGCCGTTGCCGGGGAACTGCTTAACCGCCGGAAGCGAAACGCTATATATATAAAAATAATAATTATTAAGTTCTTTGTATAAAAATATACGTTTTAAATATTAAAAAATAAAAAAATATAAAAAGAAAAATATCTATATATTTATTTTTAAGAATTTGTTTAAAATATATAAAGTTAAAAAGTATTTTTATTTCTATTTTAGTTTTTAAATATTAGTATTTTATTATTTTATATAAATATTTATTTATATTAAAAACAGAAAAACAGAAAAAAAAATATTTAAAGTAATCGGGCTGAGGACTATAGAAGCCCAACACCTGGCCCGAAACCCTACTCCATGCGACCGCATGGATTTATAACTCAAAGACCATGCGATCGCATAGATTGATCTGACACGCCACAGTTTGACCTATTTCAGCATTAATTACGGAATATTAATTATTATTATTATTATAAACCCTAATTAGGGTTATTTATTTAATTAATTAAGTTAGTTTTTAGTTTTAATTTGTAATTTTAGTTTTAATTAGTTTTAATAAATTATAAAATTAATACTTTTATAAATAAATATTATAAAAATAATTTTTTTATAAAAAATTGTACTTTTTACAACTTTAAGTTTATTTTTATATTTTGTATCTTTTTATTTGTTTTAGCGTAATATTTGTATTTTTCGTTCGTATTTAGTTTTAAGTCATAATTTTTGCCATAGTTATTTTTATTTCTAGATTTTTAGGCTTTGCCGTAAAATCCCTTAAGTGCTTTTTCTTTAGACTAAGATTTAAGTGCTTTAGAATTTTGCGACGTCGTTCTAAGATTTTAGTACTTTTTAAGTTATTACCGTTTTGGATATAGAATTTTTTTTTAAGCTTTAATATCTTTAGACGCAACTTTTAATTCTTAGTTTTTAGACTTTTAAGTTTCGACGCGCTACGTTCTTTTTATTATTTTTCGACCTTTTATTTTTTGACGTTTTTCGACGCGCTCTTTTTCTTTCTTATTTCTCGACGCTCTAGATTTTTAGGACATAGAATTTTCTATTTCTTCTCTAAAATTTCTTTAAAGTTCAACGAAAATTTATTTTAAGCGGTTAAATTGATAGACATCCAAAATTTTCTGGTTCGTAGTAATAGTTGGATTTGTTAGTGGCGAGTTGTGGGCTTCCGATTTAAAAGGTCCTGGCTACCTGCTGCATCTATTGGCTATTCGAAACGTGGGCAAAATCAGAAAAGTCTATTAATTTGATAACTTATATAATTTTTATCTTTTATAACTAATAGGATATTCAGTGAATGCACCGAGCAAAACGTTCACCACCTTTTATACGTTCACCACCTGTAACTCGATCAAGACATCTAGCTAATATTTTCGCCGTTGATTTTTCTTTAGAATCGTCATATAGTCTACCAAGTACTCCAATTCAAATTTCCGATAATTCATTTTTTGAACCCGACCTCACAATTGAGAATCCGGAGGATATTCAGGGACAATTCAGAGATCCTGAACCACTAATCTTTCCTCCGGAACCACCAATCATTCAAACAGAGATTGTCGAGGAACAACCCATTAAATCAAAATCCTCTAGTGATTCAGATTCAACAAATTCAATCATGGAAAATCTGGAACCTCTAAGTATGGAAGACCGAATGAGAGCTAAACGCACTGGCCAAGGTCACGCAATTACTCAACCTGACATTAATGCGCCAGATTATGAAATCAAAGGACAAATCCTACACATGGTGACTAATCAATGCCAATTTAGTGGTGCGCCGAAGGAAGATCTAAATGAACATCTTCGTACCTTTAATAGGATTTGTACTTTGTTCAAAATAAGAGAAGTTGAGGATGAACAGATATATCTCATGTTATTTCCCTGGACTTTAAAGGGAGAAGCCAAAGATTGGTTAGAATTGTTACCTGAAGGGGCGATTGATACATGGGACGTTTTAGTTGAAAAATTCCTTAAACAATTCTTTTCGGCATCTAAAGCCGTAAGACTTCAAGGAGAAATTATTACGTTCACACAAAAGCCAAATGAAACTTTATATGAAGCGTGGACAAGATTTGAAAAGTTATTGAGAGGATGTCCGCAACATGGTTTAGACACTTGTCAAATAGTACAAATATTCTATCAAGGATGCGACATCACTACAAGAAAAGACATCGATATAGCAGCTGGTGGTTCCATTATGAAGAAAACCACAACTGACACTTACAAAATTATTGATAACACTGCTTCCCACTCACATGAGTGGCATCAAGAAAAAGATATCGTTAGATCATCTAAACCAGCTAGAGCCGATTCTAGCCATGACTTTGATTCCATTTCTGCAAAGATAGATGTTGTCGAGAGACGAATGGAAAAGATGACCAAGGATATTCACTCAATAAGAATTAGTTGTGAACAGTGTGGAGGACCACATTTAACAAAAGATTGTCTCAGTATTGAACAAACAATGGAACAAAGAGAGAATGTTTCATACATGAACCAAAGGCCTGAAAATAATTATCAGAATAATTATCAACTGCCAAGACCAATCTACAATCAAAATCAAAATTATAACCGAAATGTTCCATACAACAACCAACAAGGTCCTAGCAATCAACAAGTATCTAACAATACTTACAACCAGTCAAGGTTGGAGAATTCGGATCTCGGGGAGATCTCGTTTGGACTTTTTTAGGGAGATCTCGGCATCTCGGAATAATCTCGGGGAGATCTCGGACGTTGACTTACGTTGACTTTATAGTTATTTTAATAAAAATATACATAAAAACATAAATATATGTATATTTATATACGTTTTTACGAGATTTTACAAAAATATTCGAGAAATGAGCGAGAAAATCTTAGAAATTACGAATTTTACAAGAAAATCTTACAAATTAGCAAGAAAATTCGAGAAATCGTGACTTTGACTAAGTTTGACCCCGTTGACCGAGAAATCTCGGGAGATGAACATCTCGTCTCGGTTGCCTTTTAAAAACGAGATCTCGGAGGAGATCTCGGAGAGATCTCGGGAGATTTACAACACTGCAACCAGTAAAGACCTATTTTTCAAAACAAAATACCACAAACCGATGATAAAAAGCCAAATTTAGAAGATATGATGTCAAAGCTAGTTGAATCTCAAACTCAATTTTTCACATCTCAGAAACAAACCAATGAACAAAATGCTCAAGTATTTAGAAATCAACAAGCTTCTATTCAAAATTTGGAACAAGAAGTAAGTAACCTAGCAAGGTTAATAGGTGAAAGAAAACCGAGAAGTCTACCTAGCGATACAAATGCTAACCCCAGGAATGAAACAGCTAAAGCCATTACCACAAGAAATGGTATTACACTTAAACCACCTGAAATACCTGTAATTTCTGATGACTCTATTCTCACTCCACAAGAACCACAACCTGAGCAAGATAAGGAAACAAAACCGGTAGTTGAAAAGGTTAATGAAGATAACACAGTTAAGGCTAAACCTTATGTTAAACCACACTGATGATGTAGCGTGAGGGTACGAAATAGTATTATTTTTACTAGGAAATACTACAAAATATGACACAAGTTTTATTAATTTACGGATGGGATATACCTAAACCTTGCTACAACACTATAGGCAGTGTACCTAATCGTAGAGTAGTGTAGTTTTTAGTAAGTCCGGTTCGTTCCACAGGGAGCTAGTGATTACGTACTATATTTTTATAAAACTATATTTATATAAATATATATATATAAGTAGTAATATTATTATAAAAGGGGGGTTTTTACCGTTTAATGACCGGTTTGTCGATTTTATATTTTTAAGCGTAAAGATAAATGACAATAATTAAAGTGCGTAAAATAAATAAATGACGATAAATAAAATAACAATAAATAAAAGTGCGATGAAAAATACAATAAAACAATTATGCTTATTTAAACTTCCGTAATCATGATGTTTAACGTTTTGATTTTAATTAATTGTTACTCGGGTTAATTGTCCTTTGTCATGGTTTATTTGATACCTATCTGGTTTTTATCCATAATAGTCCATCGGTCATAAATATAAAGTGCGAGTGTCCTCATCAAATTACCCTTATACCCGAAGTCAAATATTCCAACTAATTAAGGATTTAAACTGTGACACAGTTATCACTTCTGTCAACAATTACACCAGTTATCACTGTATGTAATCTACCCCTGTTTTGATTAGATATGAATATTAATTTACCCACTTGATCAGTTTGAATAATCAATTACCCAACCCGAATAATTAATTAAATGATTATAATAGATTCCATATGAACGTCACTAAATAGGACAACCATAATCATTATTAATTATTAGGATAATTAATTTGAAGATAGGTTCGACAGACTCCAATGAGTTGTCACTCAATTAGACAATACCCCCCATCTATTAATAGTCAATAGTCCAATTTCCACAAGTGTCGATCTTTTGCCCAAACCTTAATTATGGTACAAAATCCAATAACCCCGTCTTAATATTTAGTCAAACATCACGATTACTTCGGCTTAAATAAGCATAATAATAACTTAGTTACGAGACATTAATTTAAAAAAAAAAAAAGAACATAACTTACAGTGATTATTAATCGCGTAGCGTTACACGGACAGAGTTCCTACTTTAAAACCCGTAAAACATTTCTTACAATAACCCAATTATTATTAATCTTAAATTAAACTTAATATTATAAATATAAATTACATAAGAAAGAAAGAAGATTGGAAAAAGGTGTATCTAAATCATCGATTTAGATGGCCTTTTATAGGCAAATGATAAATTGAAATTTTCACTTATGACCCCTGAACTATGCTCAATTAACAACTTTTTAATATTAAATATTATTCTTATTATGAATTATTTAAATATTATATTATATTCTTGTGCATAGTTGACTTGTACTTTCAGATCCGTTGCGTTGAGCGTTGAAAGTTGGTTCATGTGTCGGTTCCGGATTTTCGAACGTCCTTTCGCACAATTTTATATCGTGTACTTTGCGTTTTGTAACTTGTACTCTTGTCGTTTTTAGACGTTCCTCATCAATAATTTGAACCTTTTTTTATTGTATCTTGTACTTTTTAGCTTTTTGGACCTTTGCGTCTTCAATTCGTCGTTTTCGCCTTTTGTCTTCGCACTTATTAAATATAAACGAATATTACTTGAAAATGGAACAATTGCAACTAAAATCTTGTCTTTCTTGGGGAATAATGCTATGAAATATATGTTCCTTTTTAGCCTTATCAATATCCCCACACTAGAGCGTTGCTTGTCCTCAAGCAATACAGTCTTGAAATAAAAACATACTAGAATCACTTCTTTATTCTTCACACTTTATACATCAGTGATTTTGATACGGTGTTATAAACAATGATAGTAACGATAGAACCATGGTTAAAGGTGGTTGTGCCATCCACAGTTGCCTCGGGTTTAGGTCAACGACACTTGCAATCAAATAGCCGATTTACTTTCGGTTTCCAAAGCAAAGTGCACATTTGAAAGGTGGTTGATGATGTAGCGTGAGGGTACGAAATAGTATTATTTTTAATACAAAATACTACAAAATATGACACAAGTTTTATTAATTTACGGATGGGATATACCTAAACCTTGCTACAACACTATAGGCAGTGTACCTAATCGTAGAGTAGTGTAGTTTTTAGTAAGTCCGGTTCGTTCCACAGGGAGCTGGTGATACTTACTATATTTTTAAAAACTATATTTATACAAAATATATATAATTATATAAGTAGTAATATTATTATAAAAGGGGGGTTTTACCGTTTAATGACCGGTTTGTCGATTCTATATTTTAAGCGCAAAGATAAATGACGATAATTAAAGTGCGTAAAATAATGACAATAAATAAAATGACAGTAAATAAAATTGCGAGTAATAAAATGACAGTAAATAAAGATACGATGAGAAATATAATAAAAGAATTATGCTTATTTAAACTTCCGTAATCATGATGTTTGACGTGTTGATTTTAATTTATTACCATGGGTTAATTGTCCTTTGTCCTGGTTTATTTGATACGTCTATCTGGTTTTTGTCCATAATAGTTCATCGGTCATAAATATAAAGTGCGAGTATCCTCGTCAAATTACCCTTATACCCGAAGTCAAATATTCCAACTGATTAAGGATTTAAACTGTGACGCAGTTATCACTTCTGTCAACAATTACATCAGTTATCACTGTATGTAATCCACCCCTGTTTTAATTAGTTTATGAATATTAATTCATCCACTTGATCAGAATGAATAATCAATTACCCAACCCAATTGATTAATTAAATGATTATAACAGATTCCATATGAACATCACTAAATAGGACAACCATAATCATTATTAATTATTAGGTTAATTAATTTGAAGATAGGTTCGACAGACTCCAATGAGTTGTCACTCAATTAGACAATACCCCCCATCTATTAATAGCCCATAGTTCAATTTCCACAAGTGTCGTTCTTTTATTCAAACCCCAATTATGGTACAAAGCCCAATTACCCAATTTTAGTAATTAGCCCAACATCATGATTACTTCATTTTAAATAAGCATAATAACGACTTAGCTACGAGACATTAATGTAAAAAGGTTGAACATAACTTACAATGATTAAAAATAGCGTAGCGTTACACGGACAGAATTTCGACTTACACACTCAAACGATCTCTATCATAAATCTTATTATTATCATAATTTAAAATTAAAATTAAGATTATTGTTATATCTGATTACATTAACATTATGATAGAGAATTATAAATATAGATATTGATATTTGATATAGAAAAATAAGAAAAAAGATAGAAAGAAAAAAAGATCGAAAAAATATCTCTCCCCTAATTCATCGAACATATCGTTCCTTTTATAGGAAAATTAGAATTCAAATTTTCATTTACGACCCCTGAACTATGCTCAATTAACAACTTTTTATTATTTAATATTATTCTTATTATGAATTATTTAAATATTATATTTTATTCTTGTGCATAGTTGACTTGTAATTTTTACACCGTTGCGTCGAGCGTTGAGAGTTGGTTCATGTCCCAGTTCCGGATTTTCGAACGTCCTTGCGTACGCTGAGATATTTTGTACTTTGCGTTTCGTAACTTGTACTCTTGTCATTTTTAGACGTTCCTTATCAATAAATTGAACCTTTTTAATTGTATCTTGTACTTTTGAGCTTTTTGGATGTTTTGGTCTTTCAAATCTTCGTTTTTGTCTTTAAATCTTCATTTTCGAGCGATTTGCGTCTTTCGTCTTCGCACTTATTTATTTAACTATTACAACTAAAAATAAGGAAATTACATTTAAAAACTTTACATATTGGAACGATATTGCTACTAAATATATGTTCATTTGGAACACTATCAAATATCCCCACACTTGAGCGTTGCTTGTCCTCAAGCAATACAGAACTTGAAATAAAAACATACATGAATCACTTTTTTATTCATCACATTTTGTACATCAGTGATTTTGATATAGCGGTATAAACAATGACAGTAATGATGGTTAAAGGTGGGTGTGTCATCCACAGTTGCCTTGGGTTTAGGTCAACGACACTTGCAATCAAATAGCCGATTTACTTTCGGTTTCCAAAGCAAAGTGCACATTTGAAAGGTGGTTTACAGTCCCACATGACTATTAAAATGTAGATCCTTAAGGAAATTGGATCTTTATGAAAACATTTGATCTTTTTGAAAATTTAATCTAGCTTTTACCCTAGATAAGTTTTCCAGAATAACCCTTTACCGGTGTTTGCAAAATATTTTTGTGGGTTGTGTGGGTTTCAGATTTGAAAATTTTAGCTCAACACTTGTGGTTTTGTGTTACCCACTTGCTAACCTTGTATTAGGAAAGCAACACGTCCAGTTTACTTGTCCCGTATATTACCTTTCGGCAAACTACCGTCCGGTTGTAAAGGAAAGCGATGAACAAGAAACTGTTAAGGCAATGTCCCGTAACATGCAGATGATTATGGTCTTTTAACGTGTCGGATGCTAGAACTATCCTTGGTAGGAGCGATAGTAAAGATCATCCTATGATTTTTCGGTCTGGCACAAGGTCCTGTCTCCGACCATGCTATGCAACCACCGTTCTTACGGTTGACACCCGATTTGGTTCAGGTGACCTAATGAATTCCAGGTGAATTCCTAGGATTTTACGTTCAATGGTAATGAACGCATTGAAAATGGGTTTTCAGAAAACAAATCGGTTTGTATTTTTGATCAAAATATTTTCTCGTTCAAGCTCGAGTTTAGATATCATTGAATTCCATGAGTTTGAATTCTCAATCTTTAAGGTCAATCTCTAGGATTGAGTAATATCAGTCTTAAAAGCTGATTTTTAATCTTTAAGGAGATTATCCTTTCTGGGGATCTGATTCATTAGTCTTATCAAGCTAATTTGCACGGTGCCCCCCTATTGTACAAGATAAATCCTTCTCATGGTTAGGATAAATCTGACCACTTGGCGACCCTGTTTGATGCTGAGGTCCGTGGATTTCCTGCTGATTTTAGAGATGACTTTTCTAGATTTTTCGTCAACCTACAGCTGGTCTGGACGACAACTTCATGACCTAAATCAAGAAGCGCGTGTCTTTTTCGGAAGACTTTACTTCCTTTTAATGATGTAATTGATTCATCGTGTAGATCCATCTTTCTTTAATAAATCGGGTAAAACAGTTAATTATCATTCAAAACAAAAGTATTTTCAATTGTTTGTACAAAAATATGTGATAGATAGTTTTTAATTGAATAACTTGGTACATTCTCCCCACACTTAGTTTCTTTCTTTGCCTTTTTATTTTCTTCTATTTCATTTTAAATGAATTCAAGCGTTTTGGGTTGTTTCTCAATTTATGTCCTTTTCGAGGTAACGATAATTTCGGTATTAACACCTAGTTTTCATCATTCATAAATATGTATAAACATGATTTTGACTTCATTTAGTTGAAAATTTTTCAAATTTTCACAAAATTTGGTAAATAAACCAAGTGTAAACCCGAGAGAATTTATAACCCTTCCCCACACTTGAGATCATGCAATGCCCTCATTTGCATGAAATCAGACTATAATTATAAATTCATGAGGGTGATTAGTGTAGAAAAGTGATTAAAAATACCGAGTTTGCAAACATATTGTTATTTCACATTTGATTTTTTTGCGTCTTGTCAAAATCAGTAGCTTTTGCTGAACTTCATGACAGTCTTTGAAAGTGCGCTGTTTTACCCTGTTTTGTACATAAGATAATATACAAACATATATATACATATTTTTGAAGTTTGGTACATAACCCCACGTTCAAAAATTTATAATATATAATATTTTTGGCATGCTTTAGATCAATAAAATTAAAAATAATGATAACAAAATTTATCGCCCCGCCCTCGGGTAAAGCAATTTCGGTTCAATGACCTACTGTTCAACTTACGACGAATTTTAAAAATCATATTTTTAACTTAAAGAAATAAAGTAAATTTTGTTTTTTTTTTTTTAAATCACAATAAAACATAAATTAAAATGCATATTAATTTCAAATAAAACCTAAAAAAAAATAAAAATTCAGAATGGAGGGAGAAAACTAGTTCTTTAGTGTCTGCTAGCGGAAAAGACCAATCGGATTCCATTCTCAGAACTACACGAGAACAGAACAACTAACTCTAGATAGCAATTTTTTTTTTTTTTTTAGAACACTTAAATCTCCCCACACTTAGGTAGCTGTGGTGTTGAAATTGTGATTAACTTCATTGTTAATTTCTTTTGGTCCATAATCAACTTGCCTATCTGTGACTTTTTCTTTAAGCCAGTGCCCGGCTTCTTCCGTAATATCCCAAAATTCAACTAGTTTCGCCTTTTCTTTAGGCGACAGATTGGATACTAACCGGTTACATAACTTAAAGTTCCCCTTACTTCTAGCATCGATAGCCCGTTTAAAAAGTTTCTTCATTGAACTGTTAATAACGGGGTCATTTAATTTCGTATCAACAACGGGGTTCTTTGTTATCAGGTCATCATTAGGTGTTACTTCATTTTCCCCACACTTAGGCGTTTTATTATTATTAAGCACTACCGTTGGAGTTGGTAAAACAACATGGTTATTACCAATCGTTTTTATTGGTTCAACGGTTTTGGTTGGTGGAGGTTTAGATTTTCGAATCATAAAGGTGATCGATTTGTCACCACTTTTAAGTGTCATTCTTCCATTTCCTACATCAAATAACGCCTTGGTGGACGCTAAGAATGGCCGACCTAAAATTAGAGGAATGTTTGAGTCCTCTTCTATGTCAATGACAATAAATTCGACTAGAAAGGTTAAATTGCCTACTTGAACGGGTAGTTTGTCAGCAATTCCAACTGGGTGCTTAATGGTTTGATCAAAGAGTCGAACACTCATATCCGTTGGACTTAACTCACCTACACCTAATCTCTTATATAAGGAAAGAGGCATAACACTCACACTCGCACCTAAATCTGCTAGTGCATCATACATGACACAATCACTAAGTAGACAAGGAACAATAAATTCACCCGGATCACCTACCCTAGGTGGAGGTTTTGGTGGAACTGTCTTCACCGGGTTTATATTTACGGCTTTTGTTTCTTGCACTTTCTTATTCTTTTTCTTCTTCTTCTTTCCAGAGGTATCACAATCTTTATTACCTATCACTTGCTCATACTCAACTCCTTTTCTTGGAAACGGGATGGGTGGTTTGTATGGTGCCACCACTGGCTTTACATACTCGGGTGGTGGTGGTGTAACTTCTTCATTGTTACTCTCATCTAAAACCTTCCCATCTTCTGGTGCTGGTTTTTCAGAATTCGTTGAAACCATATTAACATTCTCATTCCGAGGATTTACTTCAGTATTACTCGGTAGCTTTCCTTGTTCCCTCTCACTCATCATGCTAGCAAGAGTACCTACGTGTTTTTCTAGATTCAAAATGGAAGCTTGTTGAGTTCTTAATGACTGATCAAACCTCTCGTTCGTTTGGGTTTGAGATGTAATGAATTGTGTTTGAGATTCAATCAGCTTTGCCATCATTTCTTCTAGATTTGGCTTTTTCTCTTCGGGTTGTTGTGGTGGTTTATACAAGCTAGGTCTTTGTTGATTGAAAGTGTTGTTTTGAGTTGGTTGGTTATTCGGACCTTGTTGGTTATACCAGTTATTTTCGGGTCCTTTTGGATTGTAAAGAATGTTTTGATTTCGATTTAAGTTTAGCCTTGGCGGTTGATAATTATTTTGATAATTATTTCCCGGCCTTTGGTTCATATAGGAAACATTCTCTCGTTGTTCCATCGTTGGTTCAATGTGACAATCTTTCAATAAGTGTGGTCCACCGCATTGCTCACAACTGATTCGTATTGCGTGAATATCTTTATTCATCTTTTCCATTCGTCTTTCGAAAGCATCTATTTTTGCGGAAACGGAATCAAAGTCAGGGCTAGAATCGGCTCTAGCCACTTTAGATGATCGAAAGATATCTTTTTCTTGATGCCACTCATGTGAGTGGGAGGCTGTGCTATCAATGATCTTGTAAGCTTCAGTTGCTGTTTTCTTCATAATGGATCCACCAGCGGTTATGTCGATGTCTTTTCGTGTGGCGATGTCTACGCCTTTATAGAAGATTTGTACTATTTGAAAAGTATCTAATCCGTGTTGAGGACATCCTCTCAACATCCTTCCGAATCTTGTCCACGCCTCATATAATGTTTCATTTGGATTTTGCGTGAACGTAACAATTTCTCCTTGAAGTCTCACGGCTTTGGATGCCGGAAAGAATCGTTTAAGAAATTTTTCAACTAAAACATCCCATGTGTCAATCGCCCCTTCAGGTAACGATTCTAACCAATCTTTGGCTTCTCCCTTTAAAGTCCAGGGAAACAACATGAGATAGATCTGCTCATCTTCCACTTCTCGGATTTTGAATAGTGTACAAATTCTATTAAACGTACGAAGATGTTCGTTTGGGTCTTCATTCGGTGCACCACTGAATTGGCATTGGTTAGTTACCATGTGTAGGATTTGTCCTTTAATTTCATAATCTGGAGCATTAACTTCTGGTTTAATAATGGCGTGACCTTGGCCCGTGCGTGTAACTCTCATTCGGTCTTCCATACTTAGAGGTTCTAGATTTTCCATGATTGGAAGTGTTGTATCTGAATCACTAGAGGTTTCTGATTTAATGGTTTCTTCCTCAACAATCTCTGTTTGAATGATTGGTGGTTCCGGAGGAATAATTAATGGATCAGGGTCTCGGAATTGTCCCTGAGTATTCTCCGGATTCTCAATTGTGATATTGGTTTCAAAAACTGGATTATCGGAAATTTGAGTTGAAGTACTCGGTCGACTTGATGACGAGTCTAAAGAAAAATCAACGGCAGCTATATTTGTTAAACGATGTCTTGATCGAGTTACAGGTGGTGAACGTACAAAAGGTGGTGAACGTCTTGCTCGGTGCATTCACTGAATATCCTATTAGTTTTAAAAAGGAAAGAAAAATTATAATAAGTTATCCAACCAATAGACTTTTCTGATTTTGCCCACGTTTCGAATAGCAAAAAGATGCAGCAGAGGGGCAGGATTCGTTTGGTCTCAATATAATTGAGTACTGTTTGGCTCCAATAACCCGGTCCACGTACAAATCCAACTATTACTACGAACCAGAAAATTTTGATGTCTATCAATTTAACCACTTAAAATAAATTTTCGTAATTTTAAGAAATTTAGAGAAGAAGTAGAAAAAAATTCTAAGTCCTAAAAACTAGAATGGCGAGAAATAAGAAAGAAATAGATTGCGCGTCGAAAAATGTCGAAAAATAAAAGGTCGAAAAATAGGCGTCGAAAAATAAAAATAAGAAAGTAGTGCGAAATACGGCGTCGTAAAATTCTAAAGCACCTAAAACTTAGTCTAAGGAATAAGCACTTAAGGGATTTTACGGCAAAGCCTAAAAATTCTAGAAGTAAAAATAACTATGGCAAAACTAAACTTAATACTAAAAGTTGCGACTATAGTCTAAAAATCTAAAGGTAATAAAACTAAAAAAAAAAACATTTTTTTTATAGACAAAATTTTAAAAATATATATATTTTTTTTTTAATAATTTTTTTTTTTTTTTTTTTTTTTTTTTTTTTTCGTTTTTTTTTTTTTTTTTTTTTTTTTTACGTTTTTGTTTTTTTTTTTTTTACGTTTTTTTTTTTTTTTTTTTTTTTTTTTTTTTAAATTTTTTTTTTTTTAAAAAAAAACGATTTTTTTTTTTTTTACAATTTTTTTTTTTTTTTTTTTTTTTTTTTTTTTTTTAAAAAACGATTTTTTTTTTCAAATTAATAATTTTTTTATAATTATAATTTTTTCTTAAAACTTTTTTTTTTTTTTTTTAATTCATTTACTATTCATGAATAGTAAATGAAAATAAATTAATTAATTTACTATTCACATGAAAGCGACATGATAGCAATTATTAATTATAAGTTACATAATATACCCCTGAAGTATTTAATAAATACGACTTTTTTTTTTTTAAAATTTACGTAAAGATTCTTAAATATTTTTATATTATTATATTCTATTTCAATATTATTATATTATTATATTCTATTTCAATATTATTATATTATTATATTTTATTTCAATATTATTATAATTAAAAATATAGCGTTTTAGCGCTCCCCGGCAGCGGCGCCAAAAACTTGATGATGTAGCGTGAGGGTACGAAATAGTATTATTTTTAATACAAAATACTACAAAATATGACACAAGTTTTATTAATTTACGGATGGGATATACCTAAACCTTGCTACAACACTATAGGCAGTGTACCTAATCGTAGAGTAGTGTAGTTTTTAGTAAGTCCGGTTCGTTCCACAGGGAGCTGGTGATACTTACTATATTTTTAAAAACTATATTTATACAAAATATATATAATTATATAAGTAGTAATATTATTATAAAAGGGGGGTTTTACCGTTTAATGACCGGTTTGTCGATTCTATATTTTAAGCGCAAAGATAAATGACGATAATTAAAGTGCGTAAAATAATGACAATAAATAAAATGACAGTAAATAAAATTGCGAGTAATAAAATGACAGTAAATAAAGATACGATGAGAAATATAATAAAAGAATTATGCTTATTTAAACTTCCGTAATCATGATGTTTGACGTGTTGATTTTAATTTATTACCATGGGTTAATTGTCCTTTGTCCTGGTTTATTTGATACGTCTATCTGGTTTTTGTCCATAATAGTTCATCGGTCATAAATATAAAGTGCGAGTATCCTCGTCAAATTACCCTTATACCCGAAGTCAAATATTCCAACTGATTAAGGATTTAAACTGTGACGCAGTTATCACTTCTGTCAACAATTACATCAGTTATCACTGTATGTAATCCACCCCTGTTTTAATTAGTTTATGAATATTAATTCATCCACTTGATCAGAATGAATAATCAATTACCCAACCCAATTGATTAATTAAATGATTATAACAGATTCCATATGAACATCACTAAATAGGACAACCATAATCATTATTAATTATTAGGTTAATTAATTTGAAGATAGGTTCGACAGACTCCAATGAGTTGTCACTCAATTAGACAATACCCCCCATCTATTAATAGCCCATAGTTCAATTTCCACAAGTGTCGTTCTTTTATTCAAACCCCAATTATGGTACAAAGCCCAATTACCCAATTTTAGTAATTAGCCCAACATCATGATTACTTCATTTTAAATAAGCATAATAACGACTTAGCTACGAGACATTAATGTAAAAAGGTTGAACATAACTTACAATGATTAAAAATAGCGTAGCGTTACACGGACAGAATTTCGACTTACACACTCAAACGATCTCTATCATAAATCTTATTATTATCATAATTTAAAATTAAAATTAAGATTATTGTTATATCTGATTACATTAACATTATGATAGAGAATTATAAATATAGATATTGATATTTGATATAGAAAAATAAGAAAAAAGATAGAAAGAAAAAAAGATCGAAAAAATATCTCTCCCCTAATTCATCGAACATATCGTTCCTTTTATAGGAAAATTAGAATTCAAATTTTCATTTACGACCCCTGAACTATGCTCAATTAACAACTTTTTATTATTTAATATTATTCTTATTATGAATTATTTAAATATTATATTTTATTCTTGTGCATAGTTGACTTGTAATTTTTACACCGTTGCGTCGAGCGTTGAGAGTTGGTTCATGTCCCAGTTCCGGATTTTCGAACGTCCTTGCGTACGCTGAGATATTTTGTACTTTGCGTTTCGTAACTTGTACTCTTGTCATTTTTAGACGTTCCTTATCAATAAATTGAACCTTTTTAATTGTATCTTGTACTTTTGAGCTTTTTGGATGTTTTGGTCTTTCAAATCTTCGTTTTTGTCTTTAAATCTTCATTTTCGAGCGATTTGCGTCTTTCGTCTTCGCACTTATTTATTTAACTATTACAACTAAAAATAAGGAAATTACATTTAAAAACTTTACATATTGGAACGATATTGCTACTAAATATATGTTCATTTGGAACACTATCAGTGGTTTACAGTCCCACATGACTATGAAAATGTAGATCCTTAAGGAAATTGGATCTTTATGAAAACATTTGATCTTTTTGAAAATTTAATCTAGCTTTTACCCTAGATAAGTTTTCCGGAATAACCCTTCACCGGTGTTTGCAAAATATTTTTGTGGGTTGTGTGGGTTTCTGATTTGAAAATTTTAGCTCAACACTTGTGGTTTTGTGTTACCCACTTGCTAACCTTGTATTAGGAAAGCAACACGTCCAGTTTACTTGTCCCGTATATTACCTTTCGGCAAACTACCGTCCGGTTGTAAAGGAAAGCGATGAACAAGAAACTGTTAAGGCAATGTCCCGTGACATGCTTTTAATTATGGTCCAAAAACGTGTCGGATGCTTTTACTATCCTTTGTAGGAGCAATAGTAAAGCTCACCCTTATAATTTTTCGGTCTGGCACAAGGTCCTGTCTCCGACCATGCTATGCAACCACCGTTCTTACGGTTGACACCCGATTTGGTTCAGGTGACCTAATGAATTCTGATGAATTCTCAGGATTTTACGTTCAATGGTAATGAACGCATTGAAAATGGGTTTTCAAAAAACAAATCGGTTTTAATTTTGATCAAAATATTTTCTCGTTCAAGCTCGAGTTTAGATATCATTGAATTCCATGAGTTTGAATTCTCAATCTTTAAGGTCAATCTCTAGGATTGAGTAATATCAGTCTTAAAAGCTGATTTTTAATCTTTAAGGAGATTATCCTTTCTGGGGATCTGATTCATTAGTCTTATCAAGCTAATTTGCACGGTGCCCCCCCATTGTACGAGATAAATCCTTCTCATGGTTAGGATAAATCTGACCACATGGCGACCCTGTTTGATGCTGAGGTCCGTGGATTTCCAGCCGATTTTAGTGATGACTTTTCTAGATTTTTCGTCAACCTACAGCTGGTCTGGACGACAACTTCTTGACCTAAATCAAGAAGCGTGTGTCTTTTTCGGAAGACTTTACTTCCTTCAAATGATGGAATTGATTCATCGTGTAGATCCATCTTTCTTTCAAAAGTATTATAGTAAATCGGGTAAAACTGATTAGTATTATCCAAAACAAAAGTACCTGCAATAATCTTGTACAAAAATATGTGATAGATAGTTTTTAATTGAATAACTTGGTACATTCTCCCCACACTTAGTTTCTTTCTTTGCCTTTTTATTCTCCTTTTTCCATTTTAAATGAATTCAAGCGTTTTAAGTTGTTTCTCAATTTATGTCCTTTTCGAGGTAACGATAATTTCGGTATTAACACCTAGTTTTCATCGTTCATAAATATGTATAAACATGATTTTGAGTTCATTTAGTTGAAAATTTTTCAAATTTTCACAAAATTTGGCAAATAAACCAAGTATAAACCTGAGAGAATTTATAACCCTTCCCCACACTTAAGATCATGCAATGCCCTCATTTGCATGAAATCAGACTATAATTTAAATTCATGAGGGTGATTAGCGTAGAAAAGTGATTAAAAATACTGAGTTTGCAAACATATTGTTATTTCACATTTGATTTTTTGCGTCTTGTCAAAATCAGTAGCTTTTGCTGAACTTCATGACAGTCTTTGAAAGTGCGATGTTTTACCCTGTTGTGTACATGACATAAAATACAAACATATATATACATATTTTTGAAGTTTGGTACATAACCCCACGTTCAAAAATTTATAATATATAATATTTTTGGCATGCTTTAGATCAATAAAATTAAAAATAATGATAACAAAATTTGTCGCCCCGCCCTCGGGTAAAGCAATTTCGGTTCAATGACCTAGTGTTCAACTTACGACGAATTTTAAAAATCATATTTTTAACTTAAAGAAATAAAGTAAATTTTGTTTTTTAAAATCACAATAAAACATAAATTAAAATGCATATTAATTTCAAATAAAACCTAAAAAAAATAAAAATTCAGAATAGAGGGAGAAAACTAGTTCTTTAGTGTCTGCTAGCGGAAAAGACCAATCGAATTCCATTCTCGGAACTACACGAGAACATAACAACTAACTCCAAACAGCATTTTCTTTTTAGAATATTTGAATCTCCTCACACTTAGGTAGATGTGGTGTCGAAATTGTGATTAACTTCATCGTCAATTTCTCTTGGACCATAATCAACTTGCATATCTGTGACTTTTGCTTTAAGCCAGTGACCAGCTTTTTCCGTAATATCCACAAATTCGACTAGCTTCGCCTTTTCTTTAGGCGACAGATTGGATACTAACCGGTTACATAACTTAAAGTTCCCCTTACTTTTAGCATCAATAACCCGTTTAAAAAGTTTCTTCATTGAACTGTTAATAACCGGGTTATTTAATTTCGTATCAACTATGGGGTTCTTTATTATCAAGTCATCATTAGGTGTTACTTCATTTTTCCCACACTTAGGCGTTTCATTATTGCTAAGCACTGCCGTTGGAGTTGGTAAAACAACATGGTTCTTACCAATCGTTTTTATTGGTTCAACGGTTTTGGTTGGTGGAGGTTTAGATTTTCGAATCATAAAGGTGATCGATTTGTCACCACTTTTAAGTGTCATTCTTCCATTTCCTACATCAAATAACGCCCCGGTGGACGCAAAGAATGGTCGACCTAAAATTAGAGGAATGTTTGGGTCCTCTTCTATGTCAATGACAATGAATTCGACTAGAAAGGTTAAATTACCTACTTGAATGGGTAGGTTGTCAGCAATTCCAACTGGGTGCTTAATGGTTTGATCAAAGAGTCGAACACTCATATCCGTTGGACTTAACTTACCTACACCTAATCTCTTATATAAGGAAAAGAGGCATAACACTTACACTTGCACCTAAATCTGCTAGTGCATCATACATGACACAATCACTAAGTAGACAAGGAACAATAAATTCACCCGGATCACCTACCCTAGGTGGAGGTTTTGGTGGAACTGTATTCACCGGGTTTACTTCTACGGCTTTTGTTTCTTGTACTTTCTTATTCTTTTTCTTCTTCTTCTTTCCAGAAGTATCACAATCTTTATTACTTATTACTTGCTCATACTCAACTCCTTTTCTTGGAAACGGGATGGGTGGTTTGTATGGTGCCACCACTGGCTTTACATACTCTGGTGGTGGTGGTGTAACTTCTTCATTTTTATTCTCATCTAAAACCTTCCCATCTTCCGGAGCTGGTTTTTCAGAATTTGTTGAAACCATGTTAACATTCTCATTCCGAGGATTTGCTTCAGTATTACTCGGTAGCTTTCCTTGTTCCCTCTCACTCATTAAGCTAGCAAGAGTACCTACGTGTTTTTCTAGATTCAAAATGGAAGCTTGTTGAGTTCTTAATGACTGATCAAATCTCTCATTTGTTTGGGTTTGAGTTTCAATAAATTGTGTTTGAGATTCAACTAGCTTGAATACCACGTCTTCCATATTTGACTTTTTCTCTTCGGTTTGTTGTGGTGGTTTATACAAGCCAGGTCTTTGTTGATTGAAAGTGTTGTTTTGAGTTGGTTGGTTATTCGGACCTTGTTGGTTATACCAGTTATTTTCGGGTCCTTTTGGATTGTAAAGAATGTTTTGATTTCGATTGAAGTTTAGCTTTGGCAGTTGATAATTATTTTGATAATTATTTCCCGGCCTTTGGTTCATATAGAAAACATTCTCTCGTTGTTCCATGGTTGGTTCAATGTGACAATCTTTCAATAAGTGTGGTCCACCGCATAGCTCACAACTGATTCGTATTGCGTGAATATCTTTATTCATCTTTTCCATTCGTCTTTCGAAAGCATCTATTTTTGCGGAAACGGAATCAAAGTCATGGCTAGAATCGGCTCTAGCCGCTTTAGATGATCGAAAGATATCTTTTTCTTGGTGCCACTCATGAGAGTGGGAGGCTGTATTATCAATAATTTTGTAAGCTTCAGTTGCGGTTTTCTTCATGATGGAACCACCGGCTGTTATGTCGATGTCTTTTCGTGTAGCAACGTTGACACCTTGGTAGAATATTTGTACTATTTGGTAAGTGTCTAAACCGTGTTGAGTACATCCTCTCAACATCCTTCCGAATCTTGTCCACGCCTCATATAATGTTTCATTTGGCTTTTGCGCGAACGTAACAATTTCTCCTTGAAGTCTCACGGCTTTGGATGCCGGAAAGAATCTTTTAAGAAATTTCTCAACTAAAACATCCCATGTGTCAATCGCCCCTTCAGGTAACGATTCTAACCAATCTTTGGCTTCTCCCTTTAAAGTCCAGGGAAACAACATGAGATAGATCTGTTCATCCTCAACTTCTCGGATTTTGAATAGTGTACAGATCCTATTAAACGTACGAAGATGTTCGTTTGGATCTTCCTTCGGCGCACCACTATATTGGTACTGATTAGTTACCATGTGTAGGATTTGTCCTTTGATTTCATAATCTGGCGCATTAATGTCTGGCTTAATAATGGCGTGACCTTGGCCCGTGCGTGTGGCTCTCATTCGGTCTTCCATACTTAGAGGTTCTAGATTTTCCATGATTGGAAGTGTTGTATCCGAATCACTAGAGGTTTCTAATTTAATGGTTTCTTCCTCAACAATCTCTGTTTGAATGATTGGTGGTTCTGGAGGAATAATTAGTGGATCAGGGTCTCGGAATTGTCCCTGAGTATTCTTCGGATTCTCAATTGTGAGGTTTGTTTCAAAAACTGGGTTATCGAAAATTTGAACTGAAGTACTTGGTCGACTGGATGACGATTCTAAAGAAAAATCAACGGCGGTTATATTTGCTAAATGTCTTGATCTAGTTACAGGTGGTGAACGTACAAAAGGTGGTGAACGTCTTGCTCGGTGCATTCACTGAATATCCTATTAGTTTTTAAAAGGAAAGAAAAATTATAATAAGTTATCCAATCAATAGACTTTTCTGATTTTGCCCACGTTTCGAATAGCCAAAAGATGCAGCAGAGGGGCAGGATTCGTTTGGTCTCAATATAATTGAGTACTGTTTGGCTCCAATAACCAGGTCCACGTACAAATCCAACTATTACTACGAACCAGAAAATTTTGATGTCTATCAATTTAACCACTTAAAATAAATTTTCGTAATTTTAAGAAATTTAGAGAAGAACTAGAAAAAATTCTAAGTCCTAAAAACTAGAATGGCGAGAAATAAGAGAGAAAAAGATTGCGCGTCGAAAAATGTCGAAAAATAAAAGGTCGAAAAATAGGCGTCGAAAAATAAAAATAAGAAAGTAGTGCGAAATACGGCGTCGTAAAATTCTAAAGCACCTAAAACTTAGTCTAAGGAATAAGCACTTAAGGGATTTTACGGCAAAGCCTAAAAATTCTAGAAGTAAAAATAACTATGGCAAAACTAAACTTAATACTAAAAGTTGCGACTATAGTCTAAAAATCTAAAAGTAATAAAACTAAAAAAAAACATTTTTTTTTATAGACAAAATCTTAAAAAAATATATTTTTTTTTAATAATTTTTTTTTTTACGTTTTTTTTTTTTAAAAACGATTTTTTTTTACAAATTAATAATTTTTTTATAATTATTATTTTTTTTCAAAACTTTTTTTTTAATTTTACTATTCATGAATAGTAAATGAAAAGAAATTAATTAATTTACTATTCACATGAAAGCGATATGATAGAAATTATTAATTACAAGTTACATAATATACCCCTGAAGTATTTAATAAATACGACTTTTTTAAAATTTTACGTATCAAATTTTGATTCTAAAATATTATTATATTATTATATTCTATTTCAATATTATTATATTATTATATTCTATTTCAATATTATTATATTATTATATTTTATTTCAATATTATTATAATTAAAAATATAGCGTTTTAGCGCTCCCCGGCAGCGGCGCCAAAAACTTGATGATGTAGCGTGAGGGTACGAAATAGTATTATTTTTACTAGGAAATACTACAAAATATGACACAAGTTTTATTAATTTACGGATGGGATATACCTAAACCTTGCTACAACACTATAGGCAGTGTACCTAATCGTAGAGTAGTGTAGTTTTTAGTAAGTCCGGTTCGTTCCACAGGGAGCTAGTGATTACGTACTATATTTTTATAAAACTATATTTATATAAATATATATATATATATAAGTAGTAATATTATTATAAAAGGGGGGTTTTTACCGTTTAATGACCGGTTTGTCGATTTTATATTTTTAAGCGTAAAGATAAATGACAATAATTAAAGTGCGTAAAATAAATAAATGACGATATATAAAATAACAATAAATAAAAGTGCGATGAAAAATACAATAAAACAATTATGCTTATTTAAACTTCCGTAATCATGATGTTTAACGTTTTGATTTTAATTAATTGTTACTCGGGTTAATTGTCCTTTGTCATGGTTTATTTGATACCTATCTAGTTTTTATCCATAATAGTCCATCGGTCATAAATATAAAGTGCGAGTGTCCTCGTCAAATTACCCTTATACCCGAAGTCAAATATTCCAACTAATTAAGGATTTAAACTGTGACGCAGTTATCACTTCTGTCAACAATTACACCAGTTATCACTGTATGTAATCTACCCCTGTTTTGATTAGATATGAATATTAATTTATCCACTTGATCAGTTTGAATAATCAATTACCCAACCCGAATAATTAATTAAATGATTATAATAGATTCCATATGAACGTCACTAAATAGGACAACCATAATCATTATTAATTATTAGGATAATTAATTTGAAGATAGGTTCGACAGACTCCAATGAGTTGTCACTCAATTAGACAATACCCCCCATCTATTAATAGTCAATAGTCCAATTTCCACAAGTGTCGATCTTTTGCCCAAACCTTAATTATGGTACAAAATCCAATAACCCCGTCTTAATATTTAGTCAAACATCACGATTACTTCGGCTTAAATAAGCATAATAATAACTTAGTTACGAGACATTAATTTAAAAAAAAATAACATAACTTACAGTGATTATTAATCGCGTAGCGTTACACGGACAGAGTTCCTACTTTAAAACCCGTAAAACATTTCTTACAATAACCCAATTATTATTAATCTTAAATTAAACTTAATATTATAAATATAAATATAAATTACATAAGAAAGAAAGAAGATTGGAAAAAGGTGTATCTAAATCATCGATTTAGATGGCCTCTTATAGGCAAATGATAAATTGAAATTTTCACTTATGACCCCTGAACTATGCTCAATTAACAACTTTTTAATATTTAATATTATTCTTATTATGAATTATTTAAATATTATATTATATTCTTGTGCATAGTTGACTTGTACTTTCAGATCCGTTGCGTTGAGCGTTGAAAGTTGGTTCATGTGTCGGTTCCGGATTTTCGAACGTCCTTTCGCACAATTTTATATCGTGTACTTTGCGTTTTGTAACTTGTACTTTTGTCGTTTTTAGACGTTCCTCATCAATAATTTGAACCTTTTTTATTGTATCTTGTACTTTTTAGCTTTTTGGACCTTTGCGTCTTCAATTCGTCGTTTTCGCCTTTTGTCTTCGCACTTATTAAATATAAACGAATATTACTTGAAAATGGAACAATTGCAACTAAAATCTTGTCTTTCTTGGGGAATAATGCTATGAAATATATGTTCCTTTTTAGCCTTATCACATACCAACCACCACTTCCTTACCCGAGTAAAATGAGAAAAGAGAGACTTGAAGCCGAGCAATCCAAATTCTTGGATATGTTTAAACAAATAAATGTAAATCTTCCTTTCATTGATGTAATTTCAGGAATGCCTAGATATGCTAAATTCTTATAAGATCTAATCACAAATAGAAAGAAAATGGAAGAACTCTCGGCTGTTACTATGAATGCTAATTGTTCTGCAGTACTGTTGAATAAGATACCAGAAAAATTATCAGATCCAGGAAGTTTCACGATTCCATGTTTTCTGGGTAGTCTTAGTTCAATAGAAGCATTGGCAGACTTAGGTGTTAGTATAAATTTAATGTCGTATTCACTATTCGCTAAACTAGACCTTGGAGAATTGAAACCAACATGAATAAGCATACAACTAGCCGATCGATCAGTAAAATATCCTAGAGGGATAATGGAGAACATGCTAGTTAAAGTTGGTACTTTAGTATTTCCAGTAGATTTTTGTTATTCTGGACATGGAAGAAGATTCTCGAGTTCCTCTCATATTAGGAAGACCATTCTTAAACACGGCTAAAGCAATAATAGATGTGTTCGGTAAGAAGCTGACCCTAAGTATAGAGGACGAGAGTGTTACCTTTTCTGTTGATAGAGCCATGCAACAACCGCAATCTGCAGATGATACATGTTATTATATTCAAACTATGGATTCACATGCAGAATTGTTAGAAGAATTTCCAGAATTACAAGGAACAGGAGAATGTTCTTTAGGAGAAGGAACTGAACCAATTGATGAAGCTGAAATGTTAGCTACACTTATGGCTAATCCATATGAATCAACAACAGAAGAAATTTAAATGCTAAAAGAGGAAGACAGATATCGATACAAATCATCGATAGAAGAACCACCGATATTAGAGTTAAAGCCACTTCCAAACCATTTGGAATATGCTTATTTACATGGTGAATCTGAATTACCTGTAATAATATCGTCTTCTCTTACTGAAAATGAAAAATCTCAACTCATTTATGTGCTAAAAGCTCATAAACCAGCTATTGCATGGAAGATTCATGACATTAAAGGAATAAGTCCTTCGTATTGCACACATAAAATCCTTATGGAAGAAGGTCATAAAACGTATGTGCAACGCCAACGAAGACTAAATCCTAATATGCAAGATGTTGTTAAGAAAGAAATAATTAAACTGCTAGATGCAGGTTTAATTTATCCAATCTCTGATAGTCCATGGGTAAGCTCAGTTCAATGCGTACCTAAGAAGGGTGGCATGACTGTCATCACAAATGAGAAAAATGAGCTTATTCCTACTAGGACTGTAACAGGATGGTGTGTTTGTATTGATTATAGAAAATTAAATGACGCCACCAGAAAAGATCACTTTCCCTTACCTTTCATTGATCAAATGTTGGAAAGATTCGCCGAAAATAGTTACTATTGTTTTCTTGATGGTTTTTCCAGATACTTTCAAATTCCAATAGCACCCGAGGACCAAGAGAAAACCACATTCACGTGCCCTTATGGTACTTTTGCTTACAAACGTATGCCATTTGGACTTTGCAATGCCCCTGCAACCTTTCAAAGGTGCATGATGGCGATTTTTCACGACATGATAGAAGAATGCATGGAAGTTTTCATGGATGACTTTTCAATCTTCGGTGATACTTTTGAATCATGTCTAGTTAATCTTGAACGAATGCTTATTAGATGCGAACAATCAAATCTAGTTCTTAATTGGGAGAAATACCATTTCATGGTTAAAGAAGGCATTGTTCTTGGTCATAAAATTTCAAAGGAAGGAATTGAAGTGGATAGAGCTAAAGTAGATGTAATTGCTAAACTTCCACATCCCACCAATGTTAGAGGAGTTAGGAGTTTTCTAGGGCATGCAGGTTTTTACCGACATTTCATAAAAGATTTTTCTAAAATTGCCACTCCTATGAATAAACTCCTAGAAAAGGATGCTCCATTCATCTTTTCAGATGAATGCATCAAATATTTTAATATTCTTAAAGAAAAACTCACTAATGCTCCGATCATGATAACTTCAAATTGGAATCTACCGTTTTAACTTATGTGCGATGCAAGTGATTTTGCAATGGGAGCCGTTTTAGGTCAAAGGATTGAAAAACGATTTCAACCTATTTATTATGCTAGTAAGACGTTACAAGGAGCACAAACGAATTATACAACTACTGAAAAAGAACTCCTTGCTATTGTCTTTGCTTTTGACAAATTTCGTTCATATCTCGTTCTAGCTAAAACGGTGGTCTATACTGACCATTCTCCTCTTAGATACCTATTTTCGAAACAAGATGCCAAACCACGATTAATCCGTTGGATCTCACTCTTACAAGAGTTCAATATTGAAATCCGAGATAAAAAGGGAGCAGAAAATCTCGCCGCTGATCATCTTTCTCCTCTTGAAAATCCTGAATTAGAAGTTCTAAATGAATCAACCATACAAGATAACTTCCCTGATGAATATCTATTGAAGATAGATTATAGTGAAATTCCATGATTTGCAGACTATGCAAACTACTTAGTATGTGGATTCCTTGAAAAAGAATTATCGTACCAAAAACGAAAGAAATTCTTCAGTGATATAAAACACTGTTTCTGGGAAGATCCACATTTGTTTAAAAGTTGTCCCGATGGAATAATACGCCGATGTGTATTCTGGGATGAAGCTAGTCAAATCTTAAACCATTGTCACACAGGACCAACAGGAGGGCATTATGGACCTCAACTCACAGCAAGAAAAGTTTACGATGATGGATTCTATTAGCCTACAATTTTAAAAGACGCACATCTTCTTTGCAAATCCTGTGATGCTTGTCAAAGGGCCGGAAAAATAAGTCAACATGATGAAATGCCACAAAATGTCATTCAAGTATATGAAGTATTTGACATTTGGGGTATTGACTTTATGGGTCCATTTCCAAAATCTCATAATAATCTCTACATTCTCGTTGCCATTGATTATGTATCTAAATGGGCGAAAGCACAAGCTCTCCCAACTAACGATGCACGAGTTGTAGTCAACTTCTTAAAACGTCTTTTTGCAAGGTTCGGAACACCGAAAGCTTTAATAAGTGATCGAGGTACTCATTTTTGTAATAATCAACTTGAGAAAGTTCTCAAAAGATATGGAGTAACTCATAAAATCTCAACCGCTTATCATCCACAAACAAGTGGACAAGTTGAAAATACCAACCGAGCTTTAAAACGTATTCTAGAGAAAACCGTAGGATCAAATCCGAAGGAATGGTCCATAAAATTGGAGGATGCACTCTGGGCTTTTAGAACAGCCTACAAAACTCCAATTGGAATCACACCCTTTAGACTCATTTATGGAAAAGCATGTCATCTTCCAGTAGAAATTGAACATAAAGCATTTTGGGCTTTGAAGACATGTAATCTTGATTTACATGAAGCCGGACGTCTACGGTTAAGTCAACTAAATGAATTAGAAGAATTAAGACATGAAGCATATGAAAATTCGTTAATCTATAAAGAAAGAACGAAGAAATGGCATGATAAAAGAATCAGAAGTTCAAAAGAATTTAAGAAGGAGACAGAGTTCTTCTTTTCAATTCACGATTCAAGCTATTTCCTGGAAAATTGAAATCAAGATGGTCTGGACCATTCATAGTCAAAAGAGTTTTCCCGTAAATAACAGTAGAATTAATAAATTCAAATGGGATTGAATTTAAAGTTAATGGTCACAGAGTTAAACATTACATAGATAGTCCGACGGAAGTTGAAGATGAAGTTAATCACAATTTCGACACCACAGCTAACTAAGTGTGGGAAGGTTCGAATCTTTTTAGGGTAATATATATTTCTGTTAGAGTTAGATATTCTGTTTTCGTGTAGTTCTCGAGAATGGAATCCGAATGGTCTTTCCCTAGCAGACCCTAAAGAACTAGTCTTCTCCCCCCCATTCTGAATTTTTATTTTTTTTAGGTTTTACGAGATGAAGAATTCCTTTGATCTGAACCATGGTCTAATGTTACACGCTATGATTACTAAACGTAATAATGACACACTTCCGAGTGAACTGGTATCCTTCATAAGAGGCAAAATGGACGGAGTAAGAAAAGAACTCAGAAAACATCATCATAAGATACATTTTGGTAAAGGAAAATCAAAATCCGCAACAAAAAGAAGAGCACAACACCTTGAAAGATGTTACAAATGCGGAAAATGGTCACACGAAGTTAAATGTTCAAATAATCAAACATATTCAAATACCGAATTTGTTACTCTATGCAGAGAAGGACCGTTTATATGTTTAGAAGAAAAGATATTGAAGATTCGAGGTTATGCTTATGTAGCTATGGAAAACCAAATCACACGACTCTCATATGAGTCGACTAAAGCAGGTCTCTGAGAATTCCTTCTCACAAGGTAAGCATGTACAGTTTTTATTTTTATTTTTATTGTTTTTAACCTTTTGATAATAAACGCTAAATCGTTCTCTATAAAGTATTAAATTGGTATTCAATAAAATTAGGTATGCGTAATCGAAATTATTGATATCATACAAAAATTTATTACATCACTGTGAAATTTACCGTTTATTCTTAAGGTATAAATATCTTTAATCAATCAAACCAAAATATTTCAAAAATTCGTCAGGAGTAAAACTAGGTTATGGAACCGAAATTACTTTACCGAAAAGAGGGGCGTATATTTTTTTTTAATATTTGATTGATTAAAGTGGGATAAAAGACCAAAAAGATTTTTAATTTTTAATTTTTACCATGTTTTTAAAATTAATATATAAGTATTAAATTAATATTGTAAATTTTTTAAAATCAATATATTTAAGTTTGTAAATATTTAAAAAATTAATATTTTTAATATAAGTTTGTATGCATAAAAACAAAAATATAATATAAGTTTGGTGTGAATTTTTAATTCTAATAATATGAATTTTTAATTTTATGCATTTTAAATTTAAGTTTGGTGTGAATAAAAAAAATTACTTTATTTCACTAAGTTAAAAATTTGATTTTTAAAAATTCGTCGTGAGTTGAAAACTAGGTCGTTGAACCGAAATTGCTTTACCCAAGGGAGGGACGAGAATTTTTATTATCATTATTTTTAAACCTTATTAAATTAAAGTATGCCAAAAACATTTAAAAAAAAAAAACTCAAAAATCTTTACTTTTAAAACCGCGCTTAAAACGTGACAAATTTTTAAAATTTTGTCGAGGGATGGACTAGGACAACGATCCGAAATGCCCTCATCCTAAAAAGAAACAAAATTTTAATTTTTAATTAATTATATGTTTTATTAGTAATGGTTTTTATAAAATAAAAAAAAAGACCCCATACGATCGCATGGGGTTCCTTCAGAAACACCATGCGGTCGCATGGTGCCAAAAAACTGGGTAGATCATAAAATTCCAGCGAGTTGTTCTGTAACCACACTTCACACACACAAACACATACGAACACACACATAAACACTCTCAAATTTCATCAATTTTTCACCAAAATTCACCAAATTTTTTGCTATAATCCGCTCTAATCATGAATTTGATAAGAAGTTTATCAAGAAGGGTAACAATTAGACCCCTAAACCTCTTTAAATTTAATTTTTAGTGTTCTTGAGCTATAATTTACCTAATTTGATTTTGTTAATTTCTAGTGTAATTAGAGTTAAATTGTTAGTATATTATGCATGTATAACCTAGATTGATGCTATTTAACATGATTTGAAGCCAAAAACTTCAAAAAATTTAGGAATATAGAGTTTGTGTTCTTGAGCAATTTGGGACTTTTTGATATAAACAGGTTATGGCCGATTTTTGTCATGAATTATTGCTAAATTAAGTAGTGTAAGATGTTTAGGTAGCAAAATGATCCAAACTTTGATCCTAAACATGATTTTTGAGAATTAAAGTGGACTTTTTAGGTGTAAAATTCGTGAACTTGATTAAATTGATGTAAATGTCATTTGAAACTTGTTTAATTGCTAGTAATGGTTATTTTAACATGTTATTTGAGTTAAATGCTTATGAACTTTGTAAACATTTTCATAAATGCTTATTTGAAAAAATGTAGAAATGTTAAAATTGTGAAAATGTGTATAAGTTTAATTTTGATTGAACATGTTTTTGTAATTGTTTCAAGTTGTTATTTTGCTAACACTAATACATATTTAGATGCACAAAATTTGTGTTTAATGTGTTTTGCAGAGATTTACTAATACTGATGGTGCATCATCATCATCTAGACAACCTGCTCCAGAACCTGAACCGGAAATGCAATATGAACCGGAGCAACAACAGGAATAACAACAATAACCTGATCAACACGTACCTTATTATGATCCACAACAAGAATATATTGATGCCTACGTAGTATTTCTGATGCATCCGATAGTACAACACCCAACGATTCATGAAGAACAGTTGCATCCCAATTTGAGATTTGATCGGAGTTGGAGAGATTACCCAACATTTCAAAGTAATAAATTCAAATTGGTAACGAAAAATGTAGAAGTGCCAAGGGTAATCGATTGGGAGCCTTTGGAAAGGGTCCAACTAGCTAACTCAGTTAGACAGCATTTGATCCAAAGGTATGGCAGCTCTTCTTTTCCCGATTGGGAACGTTTATTCACTATTCATAGGCCTGTATATAAGGAATGGTGCGTTGAGCTTATGAGTACTATTTCACTTAATGCGGATGTAGATAGGATAGATGATAGAAGTTTTCTTAGATTTATACTTGGCCGTAGGATATACAGGATGTCCATGCTGGACATGGCTAGGGCTTTACAGATATATACGCCCGCTAAATTACTATTACCCGATTGTACAAATTTGATTTATCATGGTGAAAGGGTAGATAGGAATTTTGATGCTAACGTCGTCTGGAGGCGTATGTCAGATTTTAATGTTTTTAGGCGGGCAGGAACACATACCTACTTACATATTAACAAAGCCGAGCTTCGTATAATTCATAGATTTCTGGCTAACTCGATTACACAGAGAGGTCACAACAAGGAGAAAATGACCTTACATGATTTATTCTACCTTAAGTGTATTCGAGACCCAAGAGGCTTTGTTAATATTCCCTACTGTATTGGTTTTTATTTGTCTAAGATAGTGGAAGGAATACAGGAAGGGGGAATAATAGGAGGAGGTATTTTTGTTACTCTCATTGGAGAGTATTTGGGTGTAGATAGGGATCAAGGGGGTCCTCTTATGGTATGTAGGGAACAGGATGATACCTTAGGATTAAAGGTCTATCAGGGTGCTAAGGTATTGAAGAGTAGACGCAATCAGGCAGTACCATATGTTGGTCGTCATCCACGGGTAGAGAGAGGTTCGGATGAGGAAATGGAGGAAGCAGATGACATTAGGGATGTCATTAGGGAGGTTATGACTGACGTCTACCAGCGTATAGATGAGGTAGAAATGACAAACAAGGATAGATTTAGTCGGTTAGAGCAGTGGCAAGCCCAGAATGAGTATGAGCATTCTAGGCAACGACAGCATGATAGATGGGACTATCATCAGCGTCAGATCATGAGTTGGCTATCACCTCAGGATCACTACGTACCGACCTGACCTGCTTACTATCCTCCACACCAGCCCGAGATAACACCACCATTTACTCTCTACGACCCTAACCAAGCCTACCAGTACACCTATCACCAACCATGAAACCCGACCGACGACATGAACTGGAACCCCTATCCAGATTGATATAGTTCCCGTTGGTGATTTCTATGATATTTTTTTTATTATTTCTATTTATTTATGTTTAAACCTATGATATTGTGATACTTTTATTGTAATGTTTAATATTTTTATTATGTTGTACTAATATTTCATATTTGATTTGAAAGTAGGATGTTAAGTCCCATTTCAAATTACCATGCATGTTATTATTTGTATATATGTATATTGTCAATTGTACACAACAGGGTAAAACAGCGCATTTTCAAAGACTGGCATTAAGTTCAGCAAAAGCTACTAATTTTGACGACAAAACGAAAAACAAATGTGATGTAACAACAAGACGGAATGAACAAATGATGTGCACCATTTATCATTCAACAAACAAACGCCAATATGTTTGGAAACTTTGGTAAAATTTAATCATTTTTCTACGCTAATCACCCTCAATAATTTAAATTGTTACTGATTTCTTGCAAATGAGGGCATTGCAAGATATTAAGTGTGGGAAGGGGTTAAATTCTTTCGGATTTTTAAAATTTTTTTACTTAAACACTTGGTTACCATTAAAAATACTAGTAACGCAGTAGTTGTATTAGAATCTAGTGCTCTCTGATAATAAAGAACAGCCTGTAGTGACCCGAACTTTTCCATGTTTATATATATATTAATTGAGATTGATGTTTACATGATTAAATGTTTCCAACATGTTAAGCAATCAAACTTGTTAAGACTTGATTAATTGAAATAGGTTTCATATAGACAATTGACCACCCAAGTTGACCGGTGATTCACGAACGTTAAAACTTGTAAAAACTATATGATGACATATATATGGTTATATATATAGTTAACATTATATTATGATAATTAAACATATCATTAAGTATATTAACAATGAACTACATATGTAAAAACAAGACTACTAACTTAATGATTTTGAAACGAGACATATATGTAACGATTATCGTTGTAACGACATTTAATGTATATATATCATATTAAGAGATATTCGTACATCATAATATCTTGATAATATAATAATTTAAAATCTCTTTTGATATTATAAACATTGGGTTAACAACATTTAACAAGATCGTTAACCTAAAGGCTTCAAAACAACACTTACATGTAACGACTAACGATGACTTAACGACTCAGTTAAAATGTATATACATGTAGTGTTTTAATATGTATTTATACACTTTTGAAAGACTTCAATACACTTATCAAAATACTTCTACTTAACAAAAATGCTTACAATTACATTCTCGTTCAGTTTCATCAACAATTCTACTCGTATGCACCCGTATTCGTACTCGTACAATACACAGCTTTTAGATGTATGTACTATTGGTATATACACTCCAATGATCAGCTCTTAGCAGCCCATGTGAGTCACCTAACACATGTGGGAACCATCATTTGGCAACTAGCATGAAATATCTCATAAGATTACAAAAATATGAGTAATCATTCATGACTTATTTACATGAAAACAAAATTACATATCCTTTATATCTAATCCATACACCAACGACCAAAAACACCTACAAACACTTTCATTCTTCAATTTTCTTCATCTAATTGAACTCTCTCAAGTTCTATCTTCAAGTTCTAAGTGTTCTTCATAAATTCCAAAAGTTCTAGTTTCATAAAATCAAGAATACTTTCAAGTTTGCTAGCTCACTTCCAATCTTGTAAGGTGATCATCCAACCTCAAGAAATCTTTGTTTCTTACAGTAGGTTATCATTCTAATACAAGGTAATAATCATATTCAAACTTTGGTACAATTTCTATAACTATAACAATCTTATTTCAAGTGATGATCTTACTTGAACTTGTTTTCGTGTCATGATTTTGCTTCAAGAACTTTGAGCCATCCAAGGATCCATTGAAGCTAGATCCATTTTTCTCTTTTCCAGTAGGTTCATCCAAGGAACTTAAGGTAGTAATGATGTTCATAACATCATTCGATTCATACATATAAAGCTATCTTATTCGAAGGTTTAAACTTGTAATCACTAGAACATAGTTTAGTTAATTCTAAACTTGTTCGCAAACAAAAGTTAATCCTTCTAACTTGACTTTTAAAATCAACTAAACACATGTTCTATATCTATATGATATGCTAACTTAATGATTTAAAACCTGGAAACACGAAAAACACCGTAAAACCGGATTTACGCCGTCGTAGTAACACCGCGGGCTGTTTTGGGTTAGTTAATTAAAAACTATGATAAACTTTGATTTAAAAGTTGTTATTATGAGAAAATGATTTTTATTATGAACATGAAACTATATCCAAAAATTATGGTTAAACTCAAAGTGGAAGTATGTTTTCTAAAATGGTCATCTAGACGTCGTTCTTTCGACTGAAATGACTACCTTTACAAAAACGACTTGTAACTTATTTTTCCGACTAGAAACCTATACTTTTTTTTGTTTAGATTCATAAAATAGAGTTCAATATGAAACCATAGCAATTTGATTCACTCAAAACGGATTTAAAATGAAGAAGTTATGGGTAAAACAAGATTGGATAATTTTTCTCATTTTAGCTACGTGAAAATTGGTAACAAATCTATTCCAACCATAACTTAATCAACTTGTATTATATATTATGTAATCTTGAGATACCATAGACACGTATACAATGTTTCGACCTATCATGTCGACACATCTATATATATTTCGGAACAACCATAGACACTCTATATGTGAATATTGGAGTTAGCTATACAGGGTTGAGGTTGATTCCAAAATATATATAGTTTGAGTTGTGATCAATACTGAGATACGTATACACTGGGTCGTGGATTGATTCAAGATAATATTTATCGATTTATTTCTGTACATCTAACTGTGGACAACTAGTTGTAGGTTACTAACGAGGACAGCTGACTTAATAAACTTAAAACATCAAAATATATTAAAAGTGTTGTAAATATATTTTGAACATACTTTGATATATATGTATATATTGTTATAGGTTCGTGAATCAACCAGTGGCCAAGTCTTACTTCCTGACGAAGTAAAAATCTGTGAAAGTGAGTTATAGTCCCACTTTTAAAATCTAATATTTTTGGGATGAGAATACATGCAGGTTTTATAAATGATTTACAAAGTAGACACAAGTACGTGAAACTACATTCTATGGTTGAATTATCGAAATCGAATATGCCCCTTTTTATTAAGTCTGGTAATCTAAGAATTAGGGAACAGACACCCTAATTGACGCGAATCCTAAAGATAGATCTATTGGGCCTAACAAACCCCATCCAAAGTACCGGATGCTTTAGTACTTCGAAATTTATATCATATCCGAAGGGTGTCCCGGAATGATGGGGATATTCTTATATATGCATCTTGTTATTGTCGGTTACCAGGTGTTCACCATATGAATGATTTTTATCTCTATGTATGGGATGTGTATTGAAATATGAAATCTTGTGGTCTATGGTTACGATTTGATATATATAGGTTAAACCTATAACTCACCAACATTTTTGTTGACGTTTTAAGCATGTTTATTCTCAGGTGATTATTAAGAGCTTCCGCTGTCGCATACTTAAATAAGGACAAGATTTGGAGTCCATGCTTGTATGATATTGTGTAAAAACTGCATTCAAGAAACTTATTTTGTTGTAACATATTTGTATTGTAAACCATTATGTAATGGTCGTGTGTAAACAGGATATTTTAGATTATCATTATTTGATAATCTACGTAAAGCTTTTTAAACCTTTATTGATGAAATAAAGGTTATGGTTTGTTTAAAAATGAATGCAGTCTTTGAAAAACGTCTCATATAGAGGTCAAAACCTCGCAACGAAATCAATTAATATGGAACGTTTTTAATCAATAAGAACGGGACATTTCAGTTGGTATCCGAGCGTTGGTCTTAGAGAACCAGAAAATTTGCATTAGTGTGTCTTATCGAGTTTGTTAGGATGCATTAGTGAGTCTGGACTTCGACCGTGTTTTCTTTAAAAATGATTGCTTAACATTTTTGTTGGAAACTATATATTTTTAACATATGAATATTATGTGATATATTAATCTCTTAACGTGTTTGATATTATGTGATAGATGTCTACCTCTAGAACAAGTCCCATTGACTCACCTAATAATAATGAAGAGTCAAATGTAAATTGGAATGATTTGTGGACTGATTCACAAGTTCCCGAAGAGGAACCGGAAGAAGAGTCGGAACCGGAAGAAGAATCGGAACCGGAAGAAGAATCGGAACCGGATGAAGAAATAGAACCGGTGGGGGAAATAATAAAACAGTTAAGTAAAAGAAAATTCTCAACCAACCGACCAAGGTTAATTATGGTCAATGGTGTTTCCGCCAAGGAAGCAAAATATTGGGAGGATTACCAATTCTCCGATGAATCGGATTCCGACGAGAATTCCGATGATGTTATAGAAATTACCCCAACTGAATTTAAAAAGGCAAAAGAAAATAATAAGGGAAAGGGCATAAAAATAGAGAAATCTAATTCCAACCCCGATGAACTTTATATGTATCGTCAACCCCCGAAGTCCTTAAGTTGTAACAATGACCCGGGAACCTCTAAACCACCAGGTTTTTCTAAACCAATGTGGACAACGACGGCTCGTATTAGGGGAACATCATATATCCCTAGAAACTTGGTAAAACGAACCAAAACCGAAGAAGAAGAAACGAGTGAGTCGGAATAAGATAGTTATATTCGTGTGGTGTAATATATGTAATATAGTGTTCTTATGCTTTATGATATATGTAAAAATTGCTTGTATTAATAAGTATTTTTTTTATGAATCTAACTCTTGTCTATTTTACAGTTTAAAAACACAAAATGGATAGACAACCCAATATTTTAAGAGACCTACCCGGAGACATGATTGATGAAATCTTGTCTAGAGTCGGCCAGAATTCTTCGGCACAACTATTTAAGGCGAGATCAGTTTGTAAGACATTCGAAGAACGTTCCAAGAATGTCTTGGTTTATAAGAGACTTTCGTTTGAAAGATGGGGGATATCACATTGGGAAACCCATAAGTTACGATGTGTTTACTTTGACGCATATATTGCGGGGAACCCAAATGCTATTTTACGCAACGGGTTAAGAAATTATTTTGACTCAATATATCCGAATATTGGACTTCGTGATTTAGAAAAAGCGGCTAACATGCAACATAAAGAAGCATGTTATGCTTACGGATTAGTAATGTTCGCTTCTCACCAAAGTGAGAACAAGAACATCGGGCTACAACTATTAAACAAAACGTTTCCACAAGTGACGGAGTCGGTAATTGGGGTAAGAAATGAGGTTTTTAGATTATTACGGGACTGTTGGACATTACGTAACCCTCGTCCCTTTGATGACGTTACAACACGCTGTCTTATCAACGGCCATAACGGTTATGTTGCACAAGACCAAGGATGGGAAGTAGTCCTAGTAAAACCAGAATGCATGACTTGTTTCTGGACGTATGAATTACGTGTCTTTATTGCCTTTGCCGAACGACTTGTGTACTAGCTAGAATTGTCTTCACAACTATCTTGTATCAAAGTTATTGTGTGCTATATTTCATGCTTTATGTAAAATAAGCGGTATTGTAAGTTTGTAAAATATTGTATAAAAGTTTGAACGCGAAATATTATTATAATCAGTTTTTCATATAGAATTGTAGTAGTTGAATTGTATATTAGCTACTAAGTATGAACTTAACGGGTAGGTACTACCCGAATTTAAACTTATAAAACGCTAATATGAAGAAAAAGCTTTTATAAATGAGTTCATATTATGCTACGAAATACTATTAACTACTCTTAATATTCTGTATGATTAACTTGTTCCATTTAACTATTTTGAAGGAAATGGCACCGAATACTCGACACACCGTGAATATGAATGAAGAGGAATTCCGTACTTTTCTAGCTTCAAACATAGCCGCAGTACAGGCTGCGCTACATACCAACAATAACCTTGGATCTAGCAGTACAGGAAATCGTGTAGGATGCACCTACAAAGAATTCACTGCCTACAAACCTTTGGAATTTGATGGAACCGAAGGACCGATCGGATTGAAACGGTGGACCGAGAAGGTTGAATCGGTGTTTGCCATAAGTAAGTGTACTGAAGAGGACAAAGTGAAGTACGCTACGCATACCTTCACAGGTTCTGCGTTAACATGGTGGAATACCTATCTAGAGCAAGTGGGACAAGATGATGCGTACGCACTACCGTGGTCAGCATTCAAGCACTTGATGAACGAGAAGTACCGTCCCAGAACCGAGGTCAATAAGCTCAAGACAGAACTTAGAGGGTTACGAACCCAAGGATTTGATATTACCACGTACGAAAGACGATTCACAGCATTGTGCCTATTGTGTCCAGGAGCATTCGAAGATGAGGAAGAGAAGATCGACGCATTTGTGAAAGGATTACCAGAAAGAATCCAAGAAGATATAAGTTCACACGAGCCCGCCTCCATACAACAGGCATGTAGAATGGCTCACAAACTAGTGAACCAGATTGAAGAAAGAATTAAAGAACAGACTGCTGAAGAGGCCAATGTGAAGCAAGTCAAAAGAAAGTGGGAGGAAAATGGTGATAAGAATCACCAATACAACAACAACAACAACAATCGCAACATCAATCGCAACTACAACAAACGGCCCAACAACAACAACAACAACAACAACAACAGCAACTACAACAATCATCCCAACAACAATAATAATCGCAACAACAACAACAATCAGAAGCAGCTATGCCAAAGGTGTGAAAAGAATCACTCGGGGTTCTGCACCAAATTTTGCAACAAGTGTAAAAGAAATGGTCATAGCGCGGCGAAGTGTGAGGTCTACGGACCAGGAGTTAATAGAACGAAAGGAACAAATGGTGTCGGAACGAGTAATGGCGGAGCAAGTAGTGTCGGAGCAAGTTATGCCAATGTAGTTTGTTATAAATGTGGAAAACCGGGCCACATTATTAGAAATTGCCCGAACCAGGAGAACACGAATGGACAAGGCCGTGGAAGAGTTTTCAATATTAATGCGGCAGAGGCACAGGAAGACCCGGAGCTTGTTACGGGTACGTTTCTTATTGACAATAAATCTGCTTACGTTTTATTTGATTCGGGTGCGGATAGAAGCTATATGAGTAGAGATTTTTGTGCTAAATTAAGTTGTCCATTGACGCCTTTGGATAGTAAATTTTTACTCGAATTAGCAAATGGTAAATTAATTTCAGCAGATAATATATGTCGGAATCGAGAAATTAAACTGGTTAGCGAAACATGTAAGATTGATTTGATACCAGTAGAGTTAGGGAGTTTTGATGTGATAATCGGTATGGACTGGTTGAAAGAAGTGAAAGCGGAGATCGTTTGTTACAAAAATGCAATTCGCATTATACGAGAAAAAGGAAAACCCTTAATGGTGTACGGAGAAAAGGGCAACACGAAGCTACATCTTATTAGTAATTTGAAGGCACAAAAACTAATAAGAAAAGGTTGCTATGCTGTTCTAGCACACGTCGAGAAAGTACAAACTGAAGAAAAGAGCATCAATGATGTTCCCATTGCAAAAGAATTTCCCAATGTATTTCCGAAAGAATTACCGGGATTACCCCCACATCGATCCGTTGAATTTCAAATAGATCTTGTACCAGGAGCTGCACCAATAGCTCGTGCTCCTTACAGACTCGCACCCAGCGAGATGAAAGAACTGCAAAGCCAATTACAAGAACTTTTAGAGCGTGGTTTCATTCGACCAAGCACATCACCGTGGGGAGCTCCTGTTTTGTTTGTCAAGAAGAAAGATGGTACATTCAGGTTGTGTATCGACTACCGAGAGTTGAACAAACTTACCATCAAGAACCGCTACCCACTACCGAGAATCGACGACTTATTTGATCAACTACAAGGCTCGTCTGTTTATTCAAAGATTGACTTACGTTCCGGGTATCATCAAATGCGGGTGAAAGAAGATGATATTCCAAAGACTGCTTTCAGAACACGTTACGGTCATTACGAGTTTATGGTCATGCCGTTTGGTTTAACTAATGCACCAGCTGTGTTCATGGACCTTATGAACCGAGTGTGTGGACCATACCTTGACAAGTTTGTCATTGTTTTCATTGATGACATACTTATTTACTCAAAGAATGACCAAGAACACGGTGAACATTTGAGAAAGGTGTTAGAAGTATTGAGGAAGGAAGAATTGTACGCTAAGTTTTCAAAGTGTGCATTTTGGTTGGAAGAAGTTCAATTCCTCGGTCACATAGTGAACAAAGAAGGTATTAAGGTGGATCCGGCAAAGATAGAAACCGTTGAAAAGTGGGAAACCCCAAAAACTCCGAAACACATACGCCAGTTTTTAGGACTAGCTGGTTACTACAGAAGGTTCATCCAAGACTTTTCCAGAATAGCAAAACCCTTGACTGCATTAACGCATAAAGGGAAGAAATTTGAATGGAATGATGAACAAGAGAAAGCGTTTCAGTTATTGAAGAAAAAGCTAACTACGGCACCTATATTGTCATTGCCTGAAGGGAATGATGATTTTGTGATTTATTGTGATGCATCAAAGCAAGGTCTCGGTTGTGTATTAATGCAACGAACGAAGGTGATTGCTTATGCATCTAGACAATTGAAGATTCACGAACAAAATTATACGACGCATGATTTGGAATTAGGTGCGGTTGTTTTTGCATTAAAGACTTGGAGGCACTACTTATATGGGGTCAAAAGTATTATATATACCGACCACAAAAGTCTTCAACACATATTTAATCAGAAGCAACTGAATATGAGGCAGCGTAGGTGGATTGAATTATTGAATGATTACGACTTTGAGATTCGTTACCACCCGGGGAAGGCAAATGTGGTAGCCGATGCCTTGAGCAGGAAGGATAGAGAACCCATTCGAGTAAAATCTATGAATATAATGATTCATAATAACATTACTACTCAAATAAAGGAGGCGCAACAAGGAGTTTTAAAAGAGGGAAATTTAAAGGATGAAATACCCAAAGGATCGGAGAAGCATCTTAATATTCGGGAAGACGGAACCCGGTATAGGGCTGAAAGGATTTGGGTACCAAAATTTGGAGATATGAGAGAAATGGTACTTAGAGAAGCTCATAAAACCAGATACTCAATACATCCTGGAACGGGGAAGATGTACAAGGATCTCAAGAAACATTTTTGGTGGCCGGGTATGAAAGCCGATGTTGCTAAATACGTAGGAGAATGTTTGACGTGTTCTAAGGTCAAAGCTGAGCATCAGAAACCATCAGGTCTACTTCAACAACCCGAAATCCCGGAATGGAAATGGGAAAACATTACCATGGATTTCATCACTAAATTGCCAAGGACTACAAGTGGTTTTGATACTATTTGGGTAATAGTTGATCGTCTCACCAAATCAGCACACTTCCTACCAATAAGAGAAGATGACAAGATGGAGAAGTTAGCACGACTGTATTTGAAGGAAGTCGTCTCCAGACATGGAATACCAATCTCTATTATCTCTGATAGGGATGGCAGATTTATTTCAAGATTCTGGCAGACATTACAGCAAGCATTAGGAACTCGTCTAGACATGAGTACTGCCTATCATCCACAAACTGATGGGCAGAGCGAAAGGACGATACAAACGCTTGAAGACATGCTACGAGCATGTGTTATTGATTTCGGAAACAGTTGGGATCGACATCTACCGTTAGCAGAATTTTCCTACAACAACAGCTACCATTCAAGCATTGAGATGGCGCCGTTTGAAGCACTTTATGGTAGAAAGTGCAGGTCTCCGATTTGTTGGAGTGAAGTGGGGGATAGACAGATTACGGGTCCGGAGATTATACAAGAAACTACCGAGAAGATCATCCAAATTCAACAACGGTTGAAAACCGCCCAAAGTCGACAAAAGAGCTACGCTGACATTAAAAGAAAAGATATAGAATTTGAAATTGGAGAGATGGTCATGCTTAAAGTTTCACCTTGGAAAGGCATTGTTCGATTTGGTAAACGAGGGAAATTAAATCCAAGGTATATTGGACCATTCAAGATTATTGATCGTGTCGGACCAGTAGCTTACCGACTTGAGTTACCTCAACAACTCGCGGCTGTACATAACACTTTCCACGTCTCGAATTTGAAGAAATGTTTTGCTAAAGAAGATCTCACTATTCCGTTAGATGAAATCCAAATCAACGAAAAACTCCAATTCATCGAAGAACCCGTCGAAATAATGGATCGTGAGGTTAAAAGACTTAAGCAAAACAAGATACCAATTGTTAAGGTTCGATGGAATGCTCGTAGAGGACTCGAGTTCACCTGGGAGCGTGAAGATCAGATGAAGAAGAAATACCCGCATCTATTTCCAGAAGATTCGTCAACACCTTCAACAGCTTAAAATTTCGGGACGAAATTTATTTAACGGGTAGGTACTGTAGTGACCCGAACTTTTCCATGTTTATATATATATTAATTGAGATTGATGTTTACATGATTAAATGTTTTCAACATGTTAAGCAATCAAACTTGTTAAGACTTGATTAATTGAAATAGGTTTCATATAGACAATTGACCACCCAAGTTGACCGGTGATTCACGAACGTTAAAACTTGTAAAAACTATATGATGACATATATATGGTTATATATATAGTTAACATTATATTATGATAATTAAACATATCATTAAGTATATTAACAATGAACTACATATGTAAAAACAAGACTACTAACTTAATGATTTTGAAACGAGACATATATGTAACGATTATCGTTGTAACGACATTTAATGTATATATATCATATTAAGAGATATTCGTACATCATAATATCTTGATAATATAATAATTTAAAATCTCTTTTGATATTATAAACATTGGGTTAACAACATTTAACAAGATCGTTAACCTAAAGGCTTCAAAACAACACTTACATGTAACGACTAACGATGACTTAACGACTCAGTTAAAATGTATATACATGTAGTGTTTTAATATGTATTTATACACTTTTGAAAGACTTCAATACACTTATCAAAATACTTCTACTTAACAAAAATGCTTACAATTACATTCTCGTTCAGTTTCATCAACAATTCTACTCGTATGCACCCGTATTCGTACTCGTACAATACACAGCTTTTAGATGTATGTACTATTGGTATATACACTCCAATGATCAGCTCTTAGCAGCCCATGTGAGTCACCTAACACATGTGGGAACCATCATTTGGCAACTAGCATGAAATATCTCATAAGATTACAAAAATATGAGTAATCATTCATGACTTATTTACATGAAAACAAAATTACATATCCTTTATATCTAATCCATACACCAACGACCAAAAACACCTACAAACACTTTCATTCTTCAATTTTCTTCATCTAATTGAACTCTCTCAAGTTCTATCTTCAAGTTCTAAGTGTTCTTCATAAATTCCAAAAGTTCTAGTTTCATAAAATCAAGAATACTTTCAAGTTTGCTAGCTCACTTCCAATCTTGTAAGGTGATCATCCAACCTCAAGAAATCTTTGTTTCTTACAGTAGGTTATCATTCTAATACAAGGTAATAATCATATTCAAACTTTGGTACAATTTCTATAACTATAACAATCTTATTTCAAGTGATGATCTTACTTGAACTTGTTTTCGTGTCATGATTTTGCTTCAAGAACTTTGAGCCATCCAAGGATCCATTGAAGCTAGATCCATTTTTCTATTTTCCAGTAGGTTCATCCAAGGAACTTAAGGTAGTAATGATGTTCATAACATCATTCGATTCATACATATAAAGCTATCTTATTCGAAGGTTTAAACTTGTAATCACTAGAACATAGTTTAGTTAATTCTAAACTTGTTCGCAAACAAAAGTTAATCCTTCTAACTTGACTTTTAAAATCAACTAAACACATGTTCTATATCTATATGATATGCTAACTTAATGATTTAAAACCTGGAAACACGAAAAACACCGTAAAACCGGATTTACGCCGTCGTAGTAACACCGCGGGCTGTTTTGGGTTAGTTAATTAAAAACTATGATAAACTTTGATTTAAAAGTTGTTATTATGAGAAAATGATTTTTATTATGAACATGAAACTATATCCAAAAATTATGGTTAAACTCAAAGTGGAAGTATGTTTTCTAAAATGGTCATCTAGACGTCGTTCTTTCGACTGAAATGACTACCTTTACAAAAACGACTTGTAACTTATTTTTCTGACTAGAAACCTATACTTTTTTTTGTTTAGATTCATAAAATAGAGTTCAATATGAAACCATAGCAATTTGATTCACTCAAAACGGATTTAAAATGAAGAAGTTATGGGTAAAACAAGATTGGATAATTTTTCTCATTTTAGCTACGTGAAAATTGGTAACAAATCTATTCCAACCATAACTTAATCAACTTGTATTATATATTATGTAATCTTGAGATACCATAGACACGTATACAATGTTTCGACCTATCATGTCGACACATCTATATATATTTCGGAACAACCATAGACACTCTATATGTGAATGTTGGAGTTAGCTATACAGGGTTGAGGTTGATTCCAAAATATATATAGTTTGAGTTGTGATCAATACTGAGATACGTATACACTGGGTCGTGGATTGATTCAAGATAATATTTATCGATTTATTTCTGTACATCTAACTGTGGACAACTAGTTGTAGGTTACTAACGAGGACAGCTGACTTAATAAACTTAAAACATCAAAATATATTAAAAGTGTTGTAAATATATTTTGAACATACTTTGATATATATGTATATATTGTTATAGGTTCGTGAATCAACCAGTGGCCAAGTCTTACTTCCCGACGAAGTAAAAATCTGTGAAAGTGAGTTATAGTCCCACTTTTAAAATCTAATATTTTTGGGATGAGAATACATGCAGGTTTTATAAATGATTTACAAAGTAGACACAAGTACGTGAAACTACATTCTATGGTTGAATTATCGAAATCGAATATGCCCCTTTTTATTAAGTCTGGTAATCTAAGAATTAGGGAACAGACACCCTAATTGACGCGAATCCTAAAGATAGATCTATTGGGCCTAACAAACCCCATCCAAAGTACCGGATGCTTTAGTACTTCGAAATTTATATCATATCCGAAGGGTGTCCCGGAATGATGGGGATATTCTTATATATGCATCTTGTTATTGTCGGTTACCAGGTGTTCACCATATGAATGATTTTTATCTCTATGTATGGGATGTGTATTGAAATATGAAATCTTGTGGTCTATGGTTACGATTTGATATATATAGGTTAAACCTATAACTCACCAACATTTTTGTTGACGTTTTAAGCATGTTTATTCTCAGGTGATTATTAAGAGCTTCCGCTGTCGCATACTTAAATAAGGACAAGATTTGGAGTCCATGCTTGTATGATATTGTGTAAAAACTGCATTCAAGAAACTTATTTTGTTGTAACATATTTGTATTGTAAACCATTATGTAATGGTCGTGTGTAAACAGGATATTTTAGATTATCATTATTTGATAATCTACGTAAAGCTTTTTAAACCTTTATTGATGAAATAAAGGTTATGGTTTGTTTAAAAATGAATGCAGTCTTTGAAAAACGTCTCATATAGAGGTCAAAACCTCGCAACGAAATCAATTAATATGGAACGTTTTTAATCAATAAGAACGGGACATTTCACAGCCCTAGTCTTATATACTGACTACCCAATTCTAGTAAAATTTTTCAAAATTTTCAATTAAATGAACTCAAAATCATGTTTATACATATTTTTGAGCAATAAAACTAGGTGTTAACACCGAAATTATTGTTACCTCGGAAAGGACATAAATTGAGAAACAACCCAAAATATTAGAATTCATTTAAAATAGAATAGAGGACAATAAAAAGGCAAAGAAAGGAAAATAAAAGCCAAGTGTGGAAAAAATTTATCAAGTTATTTAAAACATATATCACATATTTTTGAACAAATAATTGAAGATACTTTTGTTTTGGACAAAATTAACCGTTTTACTCGGTAAATTGTAATATATTTGAAAGAAAGATCGATCTACACGATGAATCAATTCCATCATTAAAAGGAAGTAAAGTCATCCGAAAAAGACACGCGCTTCTTGATTTAGGTCAGGAAGTTGTCGTCCAGACCAGTTGTAGAGTCTACGAAAAACCTTGAAAAGTTTTCTCGAAAATCAGCTGGAAATCCACGGACCTCAGCATCAAACAGGGTCGCCAAGTGGTCAGACTTATCCTAACCATGAGAGGATCTGTCTCGTAAAATGGGGAGGGTGCCGTGCAAATTAGCTTGATAAGACAAATGAATCAGACCCTCAGAAAAGATAATCTCCTTAAAGATCAAAAATCAGCTTTTTAGACTGATATTACTCAATCCTTGAGATTGACTTTTAAAGATTGAGAATTACAAACTCATGGAATTCGATGATATCTAAACTCGAGCTTGAACGAGAAAATATTTTGATCAAAATTACAAACCGATTTGTTTTCTGAAAACCCATTTTCAATGCGTTCATTATCATTGAACGTAAAATCCTAGGAATTCACCTGGAATTCATTAGGTCACCTGAACTAAATCGGGTATCAACCGTAAGAACGGTGGTTACATAGCATGGTCGAAGACATGACCTTGTGCCAGACCGAAAAATTATGGGGTGAGCTTTACTATTGCTCCTACAAAGGATAGTAATTGCATCCGACACGATATAGACCATAATTAAAAGCATGTCACGGGACATTGCCTTAACAGTTGCTTGTTCAACGCTTTCCTTTACAACCGGACGGTGGTTTACCGAAAGGTAAAATACGGAGCAAGTATACTGGACGTGTTGCTTTCCCAATACAAGGTTAGCAAGTGGGTGACACAAAACCATAAGTTTTGAGCCAAAATTTTCAAATCTGAAACCCACCAAACCCACAAAAACAATTTGCAAACACCGGTGAAGGGTTATTCCGGAAAACTTATCTAGGGTAAAAGCTAGATTAATTTTCAAAAGATCAAATGTTTTCATAAAGATCCAATTTCCTAAAGGATCTAAATTTTCATAGTCATGTGGGACTGTAAACCACATCGTTACTACCATTGTTCATACCGCCGTATAGAAATCACTGATGTACAAAGTGTGAAGAATAAAGAAGTGATTCTAGTATTTTTATTTCAAGACTATATTACTTGAGGAAAAGCAACGCTCAAGTGTGGGAATATTTGATAATGCTAAAAACAAACATATATTTCATAGCATTATCCCTCAAGAAAGACAAGCTTTTAGTTGTAATTGTTCTATTTACAAGTGATATTCGTTTGTATAATAAAAAGTGAAGACAAAAGACAGATTCGATGAATTGAAGATGCAAACGACCAAAAAGCTCAAAAGTACAAAGTACAATCAAAGTGGTTCAAATTATTGATGAGAAACGTCTCAAAATTACAAGAGTACGAGCCACAAAATACAAGATATTAAATTGTACGCAAGGACGTTCGAAAATCCGGAACCGGGACCAAAGTCAACTCTCAATGCTCAACGCAACGGACTAAAAATTACAAGTCAACTATGCACATAAATATAATATAATATAAAAATAATTCTTAAAATTATATATATATTATATTATATATATAAATCGTCGGCAAAGAAGAAAACAAAGACATGTGAGCTGAAAAAGTAGGCCATGCGATCGCATGGCCACGAAGGCCAAAAACCATGCGATCGCATGGTGTCATGTAGCAGCAGACATCCTATAAATTTTGCGTGTTCTGGCCATTTTTTAAGACATCTTTTTCTTTCTTCATTCTCTCAACGTATATATATATATATATATATATATATATATATATATATATATATATATATATATATATATATATATATATATATATATATATATATATATATATATATTATAATTTTAATTTTAATTTTAATTTTAATAATAATAAGGGTATGTTAGTGAATGTTGTAAGGGTGTAAGTCGAAATTCTGTCCGTGTAACGCTACGCTATTATTAATCATTATAAGTTATGTTCAACCTTTTTAAATTAATGTCTCGTAGCTAAGTTATTATTATGCTTATTTAAGCTGAAGTAATCGTGATGTTGGGCTAAATATTAAAATTGGGTAATTGGGCTTTGTACCATAATTGGGGTTTGGACAAAAGAACGACACTTGTGGAAATTAGACTATGGGCTATTAATGGGCTTTATATTTGTTTAATTAAATGATAGTTTGTTAATTTAATATAAAGATTTACAATTGGGCGTACCTATAAATAACCATATACACTCGATCGGACATGATGGGTGGGATATTTATAAGTACTAATAATCGTTCATTTAACCGGACACGGGAATGGATTAATAGTTAATGGACTTATTAAAACAAGGGTGAATTATGTACAAGGACACTTGGCGTAATTGTTAACAAAGTATTAAAATCTTGAGTTACACGCAGTCGATATCCTGGTGTAATTATTAAACAAAATATTAAGACCATGTTACAGTTTAAGTTCCCAATTAGCTGGAATATTTGATTTCAGATATAAGGATAATTTGACGAGGACACTCGCACTTTATATTTATGACTGATGGACTGTTATGGACAAAAACCAGACAGACATATTGAATAATCCAGGACAAAGGACAATTAACCCATGGAAATAAACTAAAATCAACACGTCAAACATCATGATTACGGAAGTTTAAATAAGCATAATTCCTTTATTTCATATTTAATTGCACTTTTAATTATCGCACTTTAATTTATTGTCATTTTATTTATCGCATTTTTATCTATCGCAATTTCATTATCGTTATTTACTTTACGCTTTAATTTAAGTTATATTTATTTTTAATATTTTACATTAGGTTTTAACTGCGACTAAAGTTTTAAAATCGACAAACCGGTCATTAAACGGTAAAAACCCCTTTTTTATAATAACAATACAACTTATATATATATATTTATATTTTTACAAATATAGTTTTTAAAAATATAGCGCTAAACTTGGCTAAGATCCATGTGGAACGAACCGGACTTACTAAAAACTACACTACTGTACGATTAGGTACACTGCCTATAAGTGTTGTAGCGTGGTTTAGGTATATCCACTCTATAAATAAATAAATAACTTGCGTAAAATTGTATCGTATTTAATAGTATTTCCTAGCAAAAATACTACTATTTTGTACCCCTTCGCTTTAACATCAGTATGCTTTATGTTTGAATCCAAAAGTGCTATCGCTAGCGTATGCATGTATGCTTGACTCCAAGCAAGTAATCAGAGTGTATGCATGTATGCTTGACCCCAAGCAAGTATGAGTGTACGCGGAAGCATGTATCAAATAACCATTTATGAACCTGAGAAACATATAGAAAACTGTCAACGAAAACGTTGGTGAAATCATAGGTGTATTTGTAAACGTTGTTTTTGAATCACAAGATTTTTTATTTCCATAACGTTGATTATCCAAATCGTTTGCATTCCAAAAGTACGTTCGCGAGCACCCAATTATCAAGACTTAACTTTTTTGTACCATGTTACGTAGTGTTAGAACATACACTAAACCCGAAAATATATTTCAACCTCTAACGGTAGCGAACCGTCCGAATGAGGCTCGTCAAGCCCATGTGATCACATAATATAAGTTCTTGCTTACACCCTGCAAGTGTAACTAATGATAATTGAATTGAGGCTTTTTGTTCTAACTCGCTGTGGAATGTTTTTTTTCGTACTTGTGTTCAAAGTATAAAGTATGTAGTATAAATCTGTATATGTTTCTCATCCCATGATTTAAAAGTATAAAAGTTATTGAAAGATGGGACTATGATCTCACCTCGAGTGCATGAGAATAAATGTACTTCACAAAGTAAACGTGTGCATGAAAGTTGTTTAGTCTTGACCTAAACAAGTAAGTTGTATCAATTAACCAGTTACGATATAAGGTCGGGCGAAATGTGTTCAATTAGTCCTATGGCTCGTTACGACTCGATTAAATAGCATGTGAGTCACGTTGTCAAGTTTCATGCAAGAATCAAGTATAAAAGAAGATTACAACGATTGCATAAGTATTTGTTAAGTTTGAATAAAATTTAACTTTGGTCAAAGTCAACGAAAAAGTCAACGAAAAAGTCAACGGGGTCGGGTCGGGTATCCGACAATTTTTCTATTAAAGATAAGCATATATAAGTATGTTGGCCAAGTTTCATGTTGATCGGGGGTGCGTAGCATAGTTAGAATTAAACAAAAATTGATAATTTTGGACAACCCAATTTCCACGCTTTAAGCCGCACCGTGGCTAGAGGAGCCGCGCCGCGGCTTAACACACAAAAAAAAAAAAATGCTGGTCTGTTTCATGTATATGCTCGAACCAAACTTCAAACAAACATAACTTATGAACCGTAAATGTTCAAAAAACGTATCTTATATCGTTGGAAAGGTAATTTAACAAGGAATACAATTAAACACATTTAATTAAACAAAAACATCATTTACAATAACCGAAATCTTGCCGAAAGATCATTATTTAACGTTTCAAGCTCAAAAATGCAAATGGTGATTCGGGAATCCAATTTACACATACGATACGCCGTTTCGAAGGTAATTAAACATAAAATACAACTAAACACTTACTAACAACATTTCATAGCATTCAATGCATCAAAATTCATATTCAAGGTTACTAAACCCTAACCAAAAATCATGAATTCAACAATTTTTATTTATGAAGTTTTTCTAAGTCAACCAACATACCAAAACGAAGCTAATGATGCTAGTAACACATTTAATACATGAACTTAAACATTTAATCAACATTTAATCACCCAAAATCAAAGATTAAGCACACCCATTTCAAGTTCATGCTAGTTTATGCAAAACAAGAAGATCGAGCAAATAAATCACACATTCATGCTAGACTCGAGCCATAGACACTAATTAATACCATTTCAAGTCTATAAAACGAATTAGAGAAATCTAGAGTTTGAGAAATGTTACCCAAATGAGATGAAATTGGTATCAAGTTGTAGAGGATGAAGAGAGGATTCCAAAAGTACAAATCGTTTTGATGTTTGATTGCTAGATTGGAAATGGATGATAAATCTTTGCTTATGAAGAAATGAGAGTAAAAGTAGAAGTATCAAAAATGGTGGGGAGGTGGAAATGAGTGGTGGGGAGGTGGTGACTAGTTCAACTAGTTGCCACTTTGGCCCAATGGCGAATTTAGTCCCTAGAGTTTAAAAGCGGGTGCGTGAATTAACCGAACGAATTATTTTAAAAACGCAAATTAACGAGAGATGTTATAATTAAATAATGGGAATATTAAGAATGTTAGTTAACGAAAGATACAAATTTAGATAACGAAAGATATTATCTAAAAAAAAAAGACGGGCGTTAAAATAAATTAACGGAAAAATGCGGGATGTTACATTACCTACACCTTAAAAGAAATTTCGTCCCAAAATTTAGTTGGAAGTAGTAGTCGTTGTTCCTTCTAGAGACCTTGCGTTGTGAATTCTACGAATAAGTGTACGAAGTGGAGTTTGTCATTGATAGTAAGCTCATCGAAAGGAATATCAAGTTCTCGTTCGGCAAGACACTTCTTTAGGTTCGATACATGGAATGTAGTATGAATGAAGACTTAAAGGAGTTAGAAAATATAAACGGCTAGCAACGGGTCCAAAACGCCCCAAGATTTTAAAAGGATCAAAATATCGTGGATTTAGCTTTCTACGTTTCCCGAAACGGATTGTACCTTTTCAAAGGTGCGACTTTTAACATTTCGCGGTCACCCACTTGGAATTCGAGAGGTCTACGTCTAACATCGGCATGGTGGCAACTATGGGCCGTCTTGAGCCTTTCTTGGATTTGAACGATCTCTCAGTTGTTTCATGAATGAGTTCGGGTCCGGTGGTTTAATTATCATTTACTTCGGTTCAACAATTAAGGAAACGACAATTGCGGCTATATGAGTTTTCGAAAGGTGTGGCGTTAATACTCGAATGAAAACTATTGTAGTACTAGAATTTGACTAAAGGCAAATACTTTTCTCAAGTAAATTTGAAGTTGATAACACAAATTTGCATTATGGTTTCTGAGGTTTGAATCGTATGTTTGTTTGGTCCATCGGTTTGTGGTTGATGTGCTGTACTCATGTCTAAACGTGGTCCCGAGGCTTTTTGTAAGGCACTCTGAAATCTAGAAGTGAAACGAGGATCTCGATCCGAAACGATGTACATTTCTTTAAGATATATTTGAACAATTTGTTAGGACTTGAAAACATTTGTTAGAACAAGTTTTTTATCCGTTTCTGAAAATGTTCGTTAGGACTATTCACCCCCATGGTGAATACTAGTATAACGTGAAGAGTCTCTCTCTCCATTGAGAATTTAGATAAAGGTTTTCCTTACACGGAAGTGCGAGTGTAATGCGAGAGAAATTTCCACCTCGATGTGAGCATAACAAGCATATTGTAGTTCGTCGGTGAAACTGTGTGAAAACGAGATAGTATACACGTGTAACATATGTTTTGAAGCTGAAAGAATTTGTCATTCATTTGGAAGCATAAATATGATTCGACAATAATCGAATGTGTGTCCTTGGTATGGTCGTTATCAATACTCTCGGAGTTTTCGGATATCCAACAAGAAAAATGAAGTCCTGTACATGGCACATGGTGGTGATTAGGTTGATCGAGTCCAACCACCATCACGTGTCATTAGAAATTTGGTATGACTTACCATAATATAACTACATTGATCGAGTGTCGTTATATTATGCGAACTCATACCTCCATTCCCACATCACTCCACAGAATCAAGTTCGTCTAATCGTGAAGATTTAAAATGAACAAAGTGTAACGGCATCTCTAACGTAACTCGTATCGAATCGAAAGAATTTGTGCAACTCTGAAGAAGCGTTTCCCGAGGGAAGTATATAAATGATTGTTCACGTCAATGCAGTTCAAGTCTAACAATAATGTCTTTAGGTACAAAAAGAGTAATGAATTATGATAACGAGTAGTACACAACCGTAGTGATGACGATACCCACCTAGAGTAGTGGCGGTAGTAACAAGAAGTGGTAGGTAGTGAAGAACACCGGTGTAACATCGGTAGTGGCTAGTAATTGGCATAGTGGTGGAAACTTTATAGTACTTGTGGATAGTAAGCTGGGACGGTGGTGAATAACAACCTGTGAGACAGAGTTCCCGAACTAGTATAACTAATGAAGTCGTCGTCATCCTTACGCGTATGAATCATGAATTTACGTGTGTTACTAGAAAGTGGTAGAGTACAGGATCGTATGATGAAAATTTGGTACCATTAAGGAGTTCACCTAAGAAAGATTCAAGTATGAATGCACAAGTAGTCAAGTAAGTGCTATCTATAGCAAATGCAAATCAGAGTGCAATGATTAACTATCCGGTTGTAGTCTAGATTCACTAATGCGTCCTAACGACTCTGTCAGACACACTAATGCATATCCTAGATCCCTACAACCAATGCTCTGATACCATCTGTAACGACCCGACAAAATCGTCATTGACGGTGCCGTTAACTTAGGTCCCGTTACGTGGTCATAGTCCCTAAATGAGACGCGTTTGACAAAAATTATGTCGCATTCATTTGAAACGTACAAGACTTACAAAGTTTAAGTTACCAAGCGGTTCGACAACAAGTTTAAATTTACAAAAGTGGTAAAGTATAAATGAAATAACTTGCGACATAATTAGTTTTAAATCACGGTTGCTATAAATAGCATAAGTATGTATGCTTTAAGTTTGAATCCAAAAGTGCTATCGCTAGCGTATGCATATATGTTTGACTCCAAGCAAGTAATCAGAGTGTATGCATGTATGCTTGACCCCAAGCAAGTATGAGTGTACGCGGAAGCATATATCAAATAGCCATTCATGAACCTGAGAAACATATAGAAAACTGTCAATGAAAATGTTGGTGAAATCATAGGTGTATTTGTAAACGTTGTTTTTGAACCACAAGATTTTTTATTTCCATAACGTTGATTATCCAAATCGTTTGCATTCCAAAAGTACGTTCGCGAGCACCCAATTATCAAGACTTAACTGTTTTGTACCCTGTTACGTAGTGTTAGAACATACACTAAACCTGAAAATATATTTCATCCGCTAACGGTAGCGAACCGTCCGAATGAGGATCGTCAAGCCCATGTGATCACATAATATAAGTTCTCGCTTACACCCTGCAAGTGTAACTAATGATAATTGAATTGAGGTTTTTTGTTCTAATTCGCTGTGGAATGTTTGTTTTCGTACTTGTGTTCAAAGTATAAAGTATGTAGTATAAAACTGTATATGTTTCTCATCCCATGATTTAAAAGTATAAAAGTTGTTGAAAGATGGGACTATGATCTCACCTCGAGGGCACGAGTATAAATGTACTTCACAAAGTAAACGTGTGCATGAAAGTTGTTTAGTCTTGACCTAAACAAGTAAGTTGTATCAATTAACCAGTTACGATATAAGGTCAGGCGAAATGTGTTCAATTAGTCCTATGGCTCGTTACGACTCAATTAAATAGCATGTGAGTCACGTTGTCAAGTTTCATGCAAGAATCAAGTATAAAAGAAGATTAGAACGATTGAATAAGTATTTGTTAAGTTTGAATAAAAGTCAACTTTGGTCAAAGTTGACAAAAAAGTCAACGGGGTCAGGTCGGATATCCAACAATTTTTCTATGAAAGATAAGCATATATAAGTATGTTGGCCAAGTTTCATGTTGATCGGGGGTGCGTAGCATAGTTAGAATTAAATGAAAATTGGTAATTTTGGACAACCCACTTTCCACGCTTTAAGCCGTGCCGTGGCTAGAGGAGCCGCGCCGCGGCTTAACACACACACAAAAAAAAATGCTGGTCTGTTTCATGTATATGCTCGAACCAAACTTCAAACAAACATAACTTATGAACAGTAAACATTCAAAACACGTATCTTATATCGTTGGAAAGGTAATTTAACAAGGAATACAACTACACACATTTCATTAAACAAAAACATTATTTACAATAACCGAAATCTCGTCGAAAGATCATTATTTAACGTTTCAAGCTCAAAAATGCAAATGGTGATTCGGGAATCCAATTTACACATACGATATGCCGTTTTGAAGGTAATTAAACATACAATACAACTAAACACTTACTAACAACATTTCATAGCATTTAATGCATCAAAATTCATATTCAAGGTTACTAAACCCTAACCAAAAATCATGAATTCAACAATTTTTGTTTATGAAGTTTTTCTAAGTCAACCAACATACCAAAACAAAGCTAGTGATGCTAGTAACACATTTAATACATGAACTTAAACATTTAATCAACATTTAATCACCCAAAATCAAAGATTAAGCACACACATTTCAAGTTCATGCTAGTTTATGCAAAACAACAAGATCGAGCAAATAAATCACACATTCATGCTAGACTCGAGCCATAGACACTAATTAACACCATTTCAAGTCTATAAAACGAATTAGAGAAATATAGAGTTTTAGAAATGTTACCCAAACGAGATGAAATTGGTATCAAGTTGTAGAGGATGAAGAGAGGATTCCAAAAGTACAAATCGTTTTGATGTTTGATTGTTAGATTGGAAATGGATGATGAATCTTTGCTTATGAAGAAATGAGAGAAAAAGTAGAAGTATCAAAAATGGTGGGGAGTGGAAATGAGTGGTGGGGAGGTGGTGACTAGTTCAACTAGTTGCCACTTTGGCCCAATGGCGAATTTAGTCCCTCGAGTTTAAAAGCGTGTGCGTGAATTAACCGAACAAATTATTTTAAAAACGCAAATTAACGAGAGATGTTATAATTAAATAACGGGAATATTAAGAACGTTAGTTAACGAAAGATACGAATTTAGATAACGAAAGATATTATTTAAAAAAAAAGACGGGCGTTAAAATAAATTAACGGAAAAATGCGGGATGTTACAAAAAAGGCACAATTCATCCGGAAAAATATTCTGGGACGAAGCTTCGTGGACGAGTTTTTGGGGACGACGCGTCGTCCGGGAAGACTATTAGGGACGATTTTTCATCCGGAATGCTCGAAAAAAATCGTCCACGAAAGTGGGATTTGTAGTAGTGGTATTTCCCATCTTGAGTACTAAATGAGAGTAGAATTTTACATATGTGAAAATTTATCATCTACTCCAACTAATTAGGTTAAAAAGATAAAAGATAGAAGGTTTTTTCTGTTCGAACTACGACGACTACTTAAATAAGTACATATATTTTTATATTTTAATAATTTAAATACAAATACCTATAACAAGTACTGTATGAAACTTAACGATTTTCAATAGTTAACTTTCGTATATAAATTAAGAAAACACAAACATAATGTAATAAAAAGGAAAAAAGAAAAAGAGAAAGATAATGTTATTTTATTTGCTTCGAATTAATAAAAAAGGGAAGGAACATAAGAGAAAGAAATATGAAGGAACAAAACGAAAAAAAGGATTAAGATATTTAAAAAAAATATTATTCTATTTAGTTGGAACAGTCTAAAAACTTAACGTTTTATATTACTAATATTTTTTTTATAAATTAAGGAATTCCAAATATAATGTATCGAAAAGAAAGAGAAATGAACAGGAAAAAAAGTTGTTATTTTATGTAGTTGGATTGGAATCTACAATTATTATTAAAATTCTAAAATAATGACATCATCATTAATTTATTCCCATTGTTAAAAAAAATTATAAAAGAAAATAAAAAAATCTAAGCATTTTAGATGATGTCATTAACATTAATTAATTAAATTTTAAATAAATTAACAACAAAAACGCAGTTCTCGTTCCGTGTTTATATGTGCAACCCTAATTTAAAACCTTCACAACAGTTCTTCTCTAATATTTCTATAGTTTCTATTATTGCCCATAATTCAAAATAAAGAAGATGAATCTCAAAAGATTTCCATTGATGGAAAATAAGAACTTGATACAGACTCAATACATTTGCAGTTATATATACTGTCAACAACTGAAAAACTGAATGGACTAACTACTTAACAACTTCTGCAACTAACTAACTAACTTCACTATTACAATAGCATAATTTAAATGATGTTACAACATCGCAGGTGCTTATGTCTTTGTAGATATTGAGAAGATACCAAGTTGACCACAGAGTTGACTTCTTTGACCATGTCTTGAGCTTGTTGTATCTCTTTATCCCCCCCACAAGTTGGCAATGTGTATGGATCACATATGCCAAACTTAGATATGCAACTATGAAAAGGTGATTTACTGAGGGGTTTGGTAAGAACATCTACAATTTGAGCTGGTGAAGGAATAAACAGAGTTGAGATTTGACCAACCTTTATTTTGTCCCTCACAAAGTGGCAGTCTATTTCTATGTGTTTGGTCCTAGCATGCTGTACAGGGTTGACAGCTAGGGCAATAGAGGAAGTATTATCACAGAAAATGGAGACTGGATTGGTTTTAGGTATGTGTAGATCATTGAGCAGACTTTGTAACCAAGTTATCTCACATGTGGTATCTGCAAGTGCCCTGTATTCAGCTTCAGTGGAAGATCGAGATACCACATTTTGTTTCTTGGATTGCCAGGAGATGAGACAGGAACCAAGATAGATGCAATATCCTGTTATGGATCTTCTAGATGTTAAGCATTTGGCCCAGTCACTGTCACAATAAGCTTGTAGTGAAAGTGTTGTAGATTGAGGGAAGTGTAAACCCTGACCAGGACAGAGCTTGATGTATTTTAAGACTTTGTATAGTGCCTGCAAATGACTTGTTCTAGGAGCCTGACTATACTGGCTAAAGGTTTGAGCTGCATAGGACAGATCTGGTCTGGTAATGGTGAGGTATATGAGTTTATCAACCAATGTTCTATACAAGGATGCATATGAAAGAAGTTCCCCTGTATTTGCTGAAAGATTGATATTGGGATCCAATGGAATATTGGAGGGTTTCTGATCAAGTATACCTGCAAGATTGAGAAGTTCCAGGGCATATTTTCTTTGTGTCATGGTGATGCCTTTGGAATTTCTAAGAAATTCAATTCCTAGATAGTAGTGTAGAGGTCCCAAATCTTTTATGCTGAATGTTTTGTCAAGTTGCAGTTTGACATCTTGAATTAGTGTTTTGTTGTTGCCAATAAGAATGAGATCATCTACATAGATGACAATAGCCATAAAGTTTGTGCCTTTGGTGTATGTCAGTAAAGAGGTGTCTGCATAACTTTGATGAAATCCATATTGAAGTAAAAACTCTGTGAGTTTGGTAAACCATTGTCTATTTGCTTGCTTGAGGCCATATAAAGACTTCTTGAGTTTGCAAACTGAATTTGGATGAACCTGTTTGTTGTAACCTGGAGGGATTTGCATGTATACCTCTTCATGGAGATCTCCATGTAGAAATGCATTGTTAACATCCAATTGTTCAATGTCCCAATTGTGGTGGACTGCTGTTGCAATGATAGCCCTAACTGTGACCATTTTAGCTACAGGTGCAAATGTTTCTTTATAATCTGTACCCTCCTTTTGTGTGAAACCTTTTGCCACTAGTCTAGCCTTATATCTTTCAATGGAACCATCAGATTTTAGTTTGATTCTGAATACCCATTTGCATCCAATTGCAGTCTTGTTGACTGGTAAGGTGGTAATCTCCCATGTACCATTGGATTCTAAGGCTTGGAGTTCTTTGGTAATTGCTTCAACCCATTTCACATGTTTAGATGCTTGAATATAAGATTGTGATTCCATTATATTATTGACTGTGCATATGAGGTGTCTTGTTGTGGGAGATTTGATGCTGGAATAGTTAATGTATTTAGAGTAGTAGAATTTGGAAATGTTGTTGATGTGAGATTTAGGTAAGGTGCAGTGAATGTTTTTGTATTTAGAAGGAAGTGTGTGAGTTCTAGTAGATTGTCTTTTGGGGAGATCAGTGGAATGTGTTTGAACAGTAGATGAGTTCTGTGATTGTTCAGTATTTGGTTGATTAACGGGTGATTGATCAGAGTTGACTTCATGTATGGGAGATGTGTTTGGTGGTGTTTGATTGTTGGGAGTGATGGTAGGTGAGATATTGATAGTAGTGGAGGGTGAGTCAGGTGATTGGTTAGAAGTAGGTATGTGTAGGGTTTTCAGATGTGGTGTGTCTATGATTTGATTTGATGATGATGTGGATGTTTGTGATTGGAAGGGAAAGATAGACTCATTGAAAAGTACATGTCTGCTGGTAAATACTTTGTGTGTTTCAAGGTTATAGAGTAGGTATCCCTTTTGAGTTGTGGGATAACCTAGGAATACAGATGAGATTGATCTAGGTTGCAGCTTGTCAGGTGTGTGAGTGTGAGCATAAGCTTGACAACCAATTATTCTTAAATGAGAAATGTCAGGTGTGGTTTTGTAAAGGATTTCATAAGGGCTTTTGTTATTTAAAGGTTTTGATGGAAGTCTGTTTATAAGATATGTGGCTGCAGTAATGTAACACCCCAGCTTAACATGACCACAATATTGTCCGCTTTGCCCGCAGGCGCACGGCTTTTTCTTGGCGACCACACACGAGAAGCACTTTCCCAGGAGGTCACCCATCCCGGTAGTGCTCTCGCCCGAGCACGCTTAACTGTAACGTACTCGCACATCTGCTCTGCCTGTGATCCCAAAACGCGTTGTGTCATTTAAGCGTGAGTATTACCTTATAATCCCATGATCACTCATGTATGTGGGCGATGTGGGATTTGCCTAGGGTGTTACATTCACCCCCCTCAGGGACTCATCGTCCTCGATGAGGTTTGCCCCACCACCCCCAACGGCACATGAGTGGCTCTGATACCATTCTGTAACACCCCAGCTTAACATGACCACAATATTGTCCGCTTTGCCCGCAGGCGCACGGCTTTTTCTTGGCGACCACACACGAGAAGCACTTTCCCAGGAGGTCACCCATCCCGGTAGTGCTCTCGCCCGAGCACGCTTAACTGTAACGTACTCGCACATCTGCTCTGCCTGTGATCCCAAAACGCGTTGTGTCATTTAAGCGTGAGTATTACCTTATAATCCCATGATCACTCATGTATGTGGGCGATGTGGGATTTGCCTAGGGTGTTACAAGTAATACAGTATCCCCAAAAGTGGATGGACATGTGGGATTGAAATCTAATAGCTCTTGCAATTTCTAGAAGTTGTTTGTGTTTCCTTTCAACCCTAGCATTCTGTTGAGGTGTATGTGGACAGATGGTTTGATGAGTGATTCCATTTGATTGAAAAAATTCATTGAGATTGTGATTTATGAATTCAGTTCCATTGTCTGTTCTAATTGTCTTTATTGATGTGTTGAAGTGATTTTTAATGTAGGAGTGGAATGTTTTGATGAGTAAGGTTGTATGATCTTTGGTGGGCATAAGATAAGTCCAGGTAGCTCTAGAGTAATCATCAATAATGGTTAGAAAGTATTTTCAATTATTCATTGTTTTATGTTTGTAAGGTCCCCATACATCCATATGAACAAGTGCAAATGCAGAATTAGAATGGGATACACTTAAAGGAAAATGTAAAGATTGTTGTTTAGACAAAGGACAAATATTACAATCAGCTGTAGTGTAATTACACTTTATTACAAAATTAAGATGTTTTATATGTTGCATGACTTGATAAGATGGGTGTCCAAGTCTTGAATGCCACAGAGTTGTGTCATCAGTGCTGGCTGAGGAGATATGATGAATGGAGTGTGAATGTGGGTCATTTGATTGTTGTTGAATCACATATAGGCCATTACAGAGGGTGCCATGAGCAATCCTCGTAGTGTGATCCTGAAAATAGCATGATAAAGGAGTGAAAAGTACAGATAGAGGAAGATTTTGACCTAACTTGCTTACAGAAAGTAAGTTATAAGAAAATCTAGGTATGTGAAAGACATCATGGAGTGCAATGTGTGGGTTGATTGTGACAGATCCTATTTTGGTGACAGATGTGTTATGGCCATTTGGCAGGGTTACAAGTATGGGTGATGCACAATCCTGTATATTGTGCATGTTTGATAGTGAGGTGGATATGTGACCAGTGGCCCCACTATCTACTATCCAAGCATTTTTAACATGTGATACAAGTGAAGCAATAAATCTGTACTTTTGAGTGGATATATGAGAGGCAACAAGTTTGTGTATACCTGCAGAGGATTCATTGTACATGTTCTCAGTTCCTCTTTGATTGTTCTGCACCATCAAAAGTACTTGGTTTAGTTGATTTTGAATCTAATCTATCCTAGCATTCATTGCACTTTCAGCACTGCCATTATCATTTGTTGATGTTATCATGTTAACACTTTTGAGTTGTGGTGTGTTCTGAGTGTTTTGTCTATGTGGTGGTACATATTTGCCATGAAGTGGATGACATATGGGGTACCCAACCAATTTGTAGCATTCTTCTCTTGAGTGACCTTCAAGTCCACAATTTCCACAAAAAACTCCTTTCTTGAAACTGCTTTTCCTTTCAGTGTTTGCATTGATCCTGTTTGAAGTCCACTTTGAGTTATTGTTATTGTTTGAGTACTTAGGGTGATAGGTTTGTGCAGATAAGGCAACTGATATGCTTGGTTTGGAAGTAGCAGCCTCTCTTTGCCTTTCTTCTTGCCTGATCATACTGTAGGCTCTGGCCACACTTAGTAATGAATGCATTAGAAGCATTTGTCCCCTTATGTTTGAATAACACTCATCGCCCCATGAGAAATTGCATAAGTCGTTTCATCTGGTCCCTTTCAACAATTTGTTTACCATTCTCACATGTGCAAGTACATGTGCACATATGTGGAGCCTCTATAGCATCTATCTCATCCCAGTAGCCTTTGAGTTTGTGGTAATAAGTCTCAATAGAGCTTTGTTGCTGCTTAAGTTGAACAATTTCATTTGATAGTTGATAGATCCTATGACCATCTAATTGTGAATAGTGTTCATTCAATTCCTTCCAGAGCTCACACGCAGTATTAACAAAATTCAGAGAATTACTAATTTGATCTGTTATGGTGTTAAGAATCCACGAAATGATCATATCATTTGTTCTCTCCCAAAGTGCCCAAGATTCAGAGTTTATAGCTGGTTCCGTGAACTCACCGGTAACAATTTTGAGCTTGTTCTTTGCATTTAATGCAATCATCATCGAACGTTTCCAGGAACTGTAGTTATCAGATCCTGTGAGTTTCTTCGATATGAGTATGAGGCCTGGATGATCATTTTGATGTAGAAAGAGAGGATGATTTGGTGAATTGTAGTCATCTCCCGCCGGAGCTCCACCAGATGAGGTTGTCGAATTGATCACCATTTTTGTTGAATTAGGTTAAAGATTGAATTGATGAATGAATTTTATGTGTAATTGATAACAGATTAAGTGATTGATTGATGTAATTTGTGCAGAATTGATGTTTGATATGAATTGATTGATCGGATGATGAAATTAGGTCAAATTTGGGATTGACGAACAGAGTTGTGAGAGATTGATGATGAATTAGATGATCGATAGATCGATTGATGTAAAATGATGAGCTGATTTGAATCACAGATTGTGATTCTGCTCTGATACCATAAAAGCAAAATAAAGAAGATGAATCTCAAAAGATTTCCATTGATGGAAAATAAGAACTTGATACAGACTCAATACATTTGCAATTATATATACTATCAACAACTGAAAAACTGAATGGACTAACTACTTAACAACTTCTGCAACTAACTAACTAACTTCACTATTACAATAGCATAATTTAAATGATGTTACAGCATCGCAGGTGCTTATGTCTTTGTAGATATTGAGAAGATACCAAGTTGACCACAGAGTTGACTTCTTTGACCATGTCTTGAGCTTGTTGTATCTCTTTAATATCTTAAGTTTTCATCGTTTATTACAATTTCAATAGATAAATATCCAATATGTATCTCTTCCTTTCATGTTTGACCGATTTAAAGGCTTTGTGTTTTCAATTTTGTAAATTTAAGGTTTGTGTTTTAGCTTAGGGTTTAATTTCATGTTTCATGCCCATGATACTATTTTGATTGAATCTAATATTTGTATATGATTGCAGAATTTATATTTGACATGGATGAATGTTTTAAGATCTTACCATTATTTTTCTTAATAATGTTCGAGGACAACGGATGAAGATGAACAAAGGGTACGATACAATACAAAGACAATATCTTGAAATGGAATACATGTTTTGATTATATCCCACGCATTAGTTGTTTTTTGATGAAGTACTTGAATAAGAAAATAACAATAAAAACCTTTAAAGGTGTATTTTGGCCATAACCTGCAAGTCGTATTTTGTATACAATCAGATTTGTTTTGTATTTTAGCCCTTTATACAATCGGATTTGTTTTGGATATAATCGATTTTTTTTTTAAAGTAAGCCCCAAAAATTTAGTCAATGTGGGTTAAACTTGGGTCTCCAATAATATAGATTCTCAAGACCTACCACTGAACTACCCCATGGATTGAATATAAATGATGTTGAATCTTACAATTAAGGGTTAAAGTTGATCTCTTAATTTTAAACATGTTCGCTAGCCATTTGATTTTGTTGCAAGTGGGTTTAAATTGTATTATTATGGTTATCGATTTAGAAATTTTAACTATTTCTTTTAGTGAATGTATGCTTTAGCTCTATTTGTAGTGTTGGAGTATGTAAGTCAAGAAGATGGAAGGTGTGTTGCTTCAGAAGTAGCTCTAAGTTTTAATATTGTAATTTTGCAACTCTATTTTTTATGAGTTAGCTCTATCTTTTATTACTTAATTCATACATTTGGTGTGTCATTCTTTATTTTGGTCTGTATACTTTAATGACATATAGCTCACAAATTTGTCGGATTGGTAATGGGTCACAAAGAGCACCGTTAATGTAGATCTATACACAACAATTTTCTTTAAATCGTCACCAAGTTTATATTGATTTTTATATGCTTAACCCATGTAACTTTATATGTGAATGGCATGGTGATATCTTGGAAGGATATGTGAATGACATGGTGATACTTTGGAATGATATGTGAATGGCATGGTGATAACTTGGAATGATATAAACCACATTTCATCAATACACCCGTTTTCACTCATTAACACTCGATCAGTTTGTGAGCTTTATATCACGATCCACGTCATATTTTGATGTTGTTAACCCATGCAAATTCGAGTTCATATTTATATCAATCCAATCTCGGAAGGGGAGTAATTGTAAGCTGCAGATAAGGTACTTACTGATTTTTTATTTGAGTTTGTTAGCTTCAGATTTTGGTGTTCTTCTTTGGTTTTCTTACCCTCAAAGCATTTTCATTTCAAGCGTATACTTCTCTGTATTTTCTTATCATTCATGTATATTCTATTTGACAAATGCAACGCTAATTTCTTTGGTTGTAGTTAGTTCTTTAGCTCAGGGGTGAAAATTCACAACCTTCTGCTGTGTTGCCTGCTTCTTCACAAAAAAAAAGGCTTAGAAAACTCATATTTCATTATCTAAAGCTTGGTGTATTGTTTGTAACTTTTTAATAATTTTTAAACAAAACCCGTGTTTTTACGGATCATTAAACTAGTTAAAAAAATACTCCCTCCATCCTATAATAACGGACCCTTTTTGACTTATAGAAGTCTTTCTTTCTAAAGTTTGACTTTAAATACTTGTGTTTGTGCTATATAATATTTGATGAAAATCATACAAATAGATTCGGTTTTAAATTGTGTTTTAATTGATATAACTTTTATCAAATATTATGTAACACAAATAAAAATATATTTTTTTTGGTAAGCAAGGAAACTCTCCTATGAACGAGCACATTGGCTCTCCCATAGAAGGTAAAACTTCGGGTAATCAAACCTCCCGAGCGCGAGACCTGATATCGGGTGAATTGCGCATTATACGCACCCTCTAGTCACACACCCTTTTTGAATAATATTTAAAATCTAAGTCTTACATAAAAGATTTAAAAAGTCAAAATAGAACATCAATTATGAGAAGTAATTAGAAAAATAGATAGAAAGAAGAATGAAAGCAACAAATGGTATGTTAGAAGTTCATGTGCTATGCATATGCCCAGCCTTTTATGCGTTTGTTATTTTATATGACTTGGCTTTTATGCAACGTATAAGACTATTTGTATTGATTGGGGGCGTGGATTAGAGGCGTGTGTTGTTTTTTGTACTTTTTGATGAATAAGATGTGTGAGTTTTTTGTGTGGAGTAGTGGTAGTGTGGGTTAGGAGTATTGTGATGATGTATTAAAATATAATTGAGTTAAGTATTAAAAGGAAATAAAAATAATATTTAAAAATAATAAAAGACTAATAAATATCAAGCAACGGGTGTTGCCATCCCAGTTGCCAACCCATGAACGCCTCAAATTAATTGGCCGACAACGCCTTGATACGAAAGGAAGGGGGAGGCGGTTGGTGCCATGTCAACCTCCAACGGCGTAGCACTCAACCGTCACACCGGTCTAATAGTTGTAAATCAAGCACTCAAAGATACTTCATTTTATTTTAGGTTAATTCTTTTGTTAAAAAAAATCAAAAAACAAAAGAGAAATATCTAATCATGGTGGGTGATGTCATTAATCTAAATACTTTTGAATTAAAATTAATTCTTAATAATTACTATTATTATTAAATCTTATTAATAATTATTTTAATTATTAAAATTAAATAATTTTAAATTATATTAATTAATTATTTTGAATTGAGTACGAGAAGTTATAAAAGTTAGGCAGAAGAAAACTAATTCTAAATTTATATTTTAATTTACAATTTTAAAATAAAATGACAACCAATATTATCTCTTATGATTGGATATGGATTGTTTAATATGCATTTTAGGTGTTTGATGAAATGTTCAGCTGACGAGTTTCTTAGTCGGACTATGTGAGTTAACGGGTCATTAAACTAAATGACTTTAGCATTTACGTTCACTTAATATTTAAAACATATCATTAAACTGCTTCGTTTAAACAAACTCGTAGTTCCACAAGTCATTTCACTAGTTTAAACTAATAAAAAGCGACCTATAATAGTTGAAATCAAGCACTCAAAGATACTTCCTTCGTTTTATTTTAAGTTTTCATAATAATATTATGGATGTCATATTTTAAGTGTCAATTTGATATTTAAATCAATTAAAAAGGATTATACTGAAGAGATACGATATTTTATTAATGAATGATTACATTAGTGAGATTTTTCAAAATATTCTACAATTTGATTATTGGACCATTGTGGAGGGAGTAAAAGGTATGAAACAAATATCATGAAAGTCTAGGGTTGCAAATGAGCTATTTACTTTCTAATAGATTTTTCATTTTGTGTTGTATGATGATGCTTGTTTCAAATTGTTATATTAGTTGTATCAGAGTCGTTCTGTCATGTTTATGAGCTCTGTTCAATAAATAAAAGAGAGTCTTTTATATATACTAAAGTTGTATTAAAATTTCTCATATATAATAATAATAAGTTCAGTTATATTAAAAACATGTCACAAATACTAGTATCAATTAAAATATCAGTCGTACAAAACATAATATCAAATCAAAATAACGTATGTATGTATTGTTGAGCTATAAATTTTGGACTCTTTTTAATATTGGACCATGTGAGATGAGACCTTACACTCTTCAATATTCGGTTCTGAATTGTACGAGGGTGTTTGTTTGGCATTTGTCTAGAGTAAATACTGGTAGTATTTAGTCATTTATGTTAAACAATGTAAACCTCGTTGGTATTATGCTTTATTGATAAGGCATTTATTGATTACTACCTTAAAACCATAATTACTATACTGGATCGAGCCCACTACACAATTGGACCGAACTATACATATATTCTAATATTCGTCCGCAGTTTGAACGGCGAAATTGCGAAAGTTCAGACTGAGCTATACATATATTAAGGTATACTTATATGTGTAGTGGGCTCGGTCCACTATAGTAATTAGGGTTTTAGGGTATTATTTTGTAATCTATAAACACCTTATGAATAAAGCATGATATCTACGAGGTTTACATTGTTCAACATGGTATTAGAGCAGGTTTGATTCTGAGACTTAGTCGGCCGCAATAAGCAGTTGTCGTTACACCACCCCTTCAAATTATCAATCCATCATCTTCTTTTTCGTGGTTATCTTTTTCAATCTAAAACCCTATTTACTATAGTGGATCGAGTCCATTACACAAATGAACTGGGCTACACATGTATTCTAATAATTAATTAAATGTATCTGTGTCAGAATTAATTTAAAAATTAATCTAATCCTTGAATGTATTTAATTTACATCACGTCTTTTCGAAATTAAAAGGTCTAGGGTCGTTTTAAGTACATTTATATTTTTGTTTGCTAGTAAGTAGTAGTTGAATATTCAGAATTCCACATGAGTACTTTAAATAAACTAGACACGTAAGGTTGTGGCTTATAATAAATGGGTTTCGGTTAACAAACTTAGATTAATAGATTATTGCCTCGTGCACGGGTTTGAGGAAAAGAAGGGAAGTGGTCCAACGTTGAAGGCGTAAATTACAACGTACATAAACTTTTCAATAAATAAAATTACTTTTTAATTGTCACTTAATCGGAAAATTGGTCTGTTTCCAGGAGATGCAGAATCAAACACCCCTCCAAAATAAGAGACAAATGAAAACAGAGACAAATTCAGAAAAAAAAATGAACAACCAAAAGTAAATTTGTTATTTCCTTATCACTTAACCTGCAAATTAATCTGTTTTTAGTAGACACAGAAATTTGACAACTCATCTCATTAAGAGACGGATGGAAACAAAACTTAATGGTATAAACACGAATCTTTTCCGAAACAGAAGCAACCCAAGAATCATGCCAAATCAGGCCCTGATATTGAGTTGTGCAACCTGTGCAATGGCACAGGGCCCAGTATTCAGAAGGGCCCAAATTTTTTTTCCCAAACACTGAATATATATATATAGTCCATTATTGGGGTTGTAAATTAATTCGTAAAAAACTAAATGATACACCAGGTCATTCATCATTTTAGCCTACAACCTACTTTTTTCTTTTTTGAAAATGCGTACAGCCTACTGCAACCTCGATTTCCACATAAGTATATTCCTTTAAGCAGGGCTGGTCCCGAGAATTTATGGGCCTAAAACAAGGTGGAGAAAAAGGCCCATGGACTCTAATGAATAATTTAAACTATTTAAAAAGACCCTTTTGGCCTTGCTAAAATGTTAGTAGACTTTGATTTCTCTTTTTTATGAAGCTTTTGATTGTTGTTTTTAGACCTATTGTGTTTTGACTTTGCTGCTTCAGTTATGTTTTCCTAGTTCCACGACTTCTCAAATCTTCGATAATATTAGTATATATTAAAAAATTAAGCCCCTAAAAATCGTGGGCCCTGAGCGGTTGATCACTTTGCACCCCCTCCGGACCTCCCCTGCCTTTAAGAGTCAAGTCTTCAGAAAAGGTTACAGTATTTAGGTTTTTTAATTACTATTATTAATTATTAAATTATTATTATTATTTTTATTATTATTATTATTGTTATTGTCATTGTTATTTTATTATTATTATTATTATTATTATTATTATTATTATTATTATTATTATTATTATTATTATTATTATTATTATTATTATTATTATTATTATTATTATAATTATAATTATAATTATAATTATTATATTATTAATTTATTATATGAATAAAGTTTCCTATATATATGTTTGGTATTATAATTTATAATTAATGTATTGTCTATCTATCTATTAATAAAAAAGAGAGTTACATTAGCATACTTGTCAACCATCCCGATTAAATAGGTTTTAATGCCAACTGAAAAATACAGATGTCAATTGATGAGAATTTGCAGCTAAATAATTATTAATGAATTAACAAATTGAAAAGAAAATTGATTAAAATATATAGATATCTATAGTTAATATTAAAATGCTATAATGATGACATCATAAATAGTCATGTTCCTTCATTTAAAAAATTAAAAAGAAAATAGAAAAAAATCTAACACACTTGGATGACATCATAAATCAATTTAATTTACAATTAAAATTTAATCTTTACAATTAATTATGATTAAGATAAAATTAACAAAAGATGCAGCCTTTATTCCTTTTTTAATTTACGGTGTATTTGTTTTTTTATATGGTAAATAAAATTATCCCCATGCACCGCAATATATTCGCTAAATCAAAAAGCATATACGGATACAAATCGTCATCCTCAATATATTTCCTTTTTCTCAAATCAAATTAAAACCCTAGAAAACTCAAACGAATTGCACGCCTTTACTTACTATCTTTTACAAAAAATTCAAATTTATCTCATCAAAAAATAGTTTTATTCATCTTCTACACCAACTTTTTAATGGATCTTTTCATCTACTCTAAGCTTCATCACAAGTCTTTTCAGGTGAATCAATCTTTTGATTAAAGAGTTTATCAATTAGATTATTTTTATTTAATTCTTGGTTATGAGCTTAGGGCTCATACCATTTAATGGTTCATGATATTTTTGAATTTGGATAAATGTATTTCATCATAAATTGTTTTTTTATAGTTTTTTATTATCTTATTTATTGGATGCATATCACATGTTCGATAAAATGACATGAATGAATTTGATTTTTGTTAACATGAGTTGCTCTTCGTAAGGTTATGAATCCAGAATATACAGGTATGTGCAATAGTAGAACACTGACTGTATAATGAGATGTTTGTGTTCAAACATGAGTTGTTCAAATATGGATTCTCTTTACGGGATTAATTACGTTACATATGTATGCGAAAATACATGTCTCTATATGTTTATGAAAATAACGACAAGTTTCTTAGTCAGAATCTGTGGTTATACGAGTCATTAAACTAAACGACTTTAGTGTAACATCCTCATATCGGGCCTAGATGTAAGATGACCTTTTTGCCCTTAGGCATAATTGTGTGGTTAATTATGCTTTTATTTTAATTAAATGTTTATTGTTATTTTATTATTTGGTTAAGACCAGTTTGTGACAAGGGTCACAGAACAGGTTCGTTTATTTAATTTGGACTCCGTTAGGGCAGTCAAATTAAGTACGAAAGTTATCAGATAACTGGTAAATACCCGTGTGTGATGGGGTATGTTATTTAACTCACATATATAAGCTTGTTACAGCTCATTTCTATCTTTTTCTTGAAACTTCTAATTACTCCGTACCTTAACTCTCACTACTTGAAAAACCTAATCTCTAGATCTTGATTTGGAGCTTGAATTGTGTTTAAAATCGATTTCCTTGTGTCATTGTGAGTCTATCAAGGTAAGATTTGTTTGATTTCATGTCCAAATCAGTGTTTTAATTGAGATTAAAGCTAGATTTTTGATAAAAGTGATTTTGGTGTCTTAATGCTTAATTTGATGTTGTTTTGGCTCAAAACTTGTGGGTTTATACTTCTAGATGTTTATGTACAAGTTATAAGTGGTTTTGAGGTCAAAAACAGGTTTAAGATTGAGATTTGGGTGATTTTGGTGCGAAACCCGTCAGTTTCTGCTGCTGCTGCACGAAGAACACAACCGTACGGTTGCAGCTTGCAACCGCACGGGTACATGGTGCAACTGTACGGGTGCATGTACAACCGTACGGATGCAGTGGTGTTGGTGCAACCAGGCAGAAGTGTGCAACCGTACGGATGGATGATGCAACCGTACGGATGGACTTGCAACCGTACGGATGCAGATCAGATCAGTAGTTGTTGTTTAATTTAGCTATTTCCTAGCCGTTATGCTGTCCGCGTGACTTATGATTATCAGGATGTAAATTCTGAAAATGCATAAGTGTGGCGCTTTTTGTGACTGATTTTCTGTACTGTGTTGTTTTGTGTTAACAGACAGAAACTAACTTGATTTGCCTTATGTTCAGGTGATAAGGATAAGGAAGCCACTCAGTGATAGATTATCTGAGCTTATTGCTGGTATTCGGTGAGTGGGTCTATCTCCGGATAGAGTATTAAGTAGCTGACACGCTACTTGTTCAGACTCTTTATTATTATGTTTATGCCTTGTATGATTGCCATGTGTAGTTAGATATTGCCATGCTAGTTAGGACGATTGCATGACTGAATATCTGTGATATTATGTGCACACTGTTAGTTGGACACCAACCGAGGCGGCAAGGTTGGTAACCCAGGCGGCAAAGTAGGGTTGATGTGAGGTCGACTGTGGTAGCCTGGTCGGGTCATGGTGTTACTGATTGTTCAGTATAGCATAGAAGGACGCATGTGTTGCGTTCGGACGGTTATGCAGTGGAATCGGTAAAGCGGACTATCGATAGACTGTAGCTTGATCAACTAAGTCGTGTGCTCGTACAAGCCACCGATCCTCATATTTTCAGTTGTTGTTATATGCTAGTTCAAGACGTTAGCATATCTGTGGCCTTTGCATGTTCAGTTGCTTATGCTTGGTCTGTTAGATAGTATTCATTCACTTAGCAGTTGTGCTAATTCCCTCACATTTCCACCCTTTGCAGGTTTAGGTACTGCTGCTTAGGAGGGGTGTTGCGGACGGGTTAGAAGACATGTTTGACTACAAGCTTACTCTGATGTTTTCTATCCTAATGATGTTTTCACGTAACACCGTTGTTGTATAAAGTTGGTTTGTAAACAAAGTTATGTAAATGTTAATTAAGGCTATTTTGGTAATTAAGTATTTACTTCTGCTGTGTTTAAAAAAAATCAGGGTGTTACAAGTTGGTATCAGAGCTGGTTTAACCTGACTGGCAGGTTAATCATAGAGGGGGTTCTCACAGTGGCGACCTGTGACGAAGCATTGGCTCTTACCCCTTACGATCCCTTTATGTGTAAAGGGTTGGCCGGCTGTGTAGAGACGCGGGCTGTAAAACCAGGCTTTGAGGTACGCTCAGTGGTCACCCTGTGTGCAGGAACGGCACTGAGTGGGATGCGTCCCCAACTTGTTTTACAAGTTGGTATCAAAGCGTGGTTTAGTAGCAAGTACGTGCGCGTATTTGTTCCTAAACCCCGAGTTAAGTCAAACATGTCCGTGGGGTGGGGCTAAGTGAATGTAGGATGTTGTGCATGTTAGTGTTTAGTAAACTAACAATTATCCACTAAGCTTTTGTGCGAGTGTTTTGTAGCACAGATGGCAGATGACAGGGATGCGAACGCTACAAACCCAATCTGAAACGCCCCGTCCTAATCCATCCGGACGAAGTCCATATCGATTATAAACGATTCATAACAGTTGACTACATCGCGAGGTACTTGACCTCTATATGATACATTTTACAAACGTTGCATTCATTTTTAAAAGACAAACTTTCTTCACATCGAAAATTGACAGCATGCATACCACTTCTTAATGTATCCAACTATAAATGACTTGATACTAATCTTGATGAACTCAATGACTCGAATGCAACATCTTTTTAAATATGTCATGGTGACTCCAAGTAATATCTCTAAAATGAGCAAATGCACAGCGGAAGATTTCTTTCGTACCTGAGAATAAACATGCTTTAAAGTGTCAACCAAAAGGTTGGTGAGTTCATTAGTTTATCAAAACAAACAATCATTTCCATCATTTTAATAGACCACAAGATTTTCATTTTCAGTTCTCTTAAATATACGTCCCATGCATAGAGACAAAATATTATTCATATGGATTGAACACCTGGTAATCGACATTCACAATATACATATAAGAATATCCCCATCATTCCGGGATCCTCCTTCGGACATGATATAAATTTTGAAGTACTAAAGCATCCGGTACTTTGGATGGGGCTTGTTGGGCCTGATAGATCTATCTTTAGAGTTCGCGTCAATTAGGGTGTCTGTTCCCTAATTCTTAGATTACCAGACTTAATAAAAAGGGGCATATTCGATTTCGATCATTCAACCATATAATGTAGTTTCAATTACTTGTGTCTATTTCGTAAAACAGTTATAAAAACAGCGCATGTATTCTCAGTCCCAAAAATATATATTGCAAAAGCATTTAAAAAGGGAGTAATGAAACTCACCTAATGTATTTTGTAGTAAAAAATACATATGACTATATTGAACAATGCAGGGTTGACCTCGGATTCACGAACCTGTATCAATTATATATATTAACACATGTAATCACATAATTCCTTCTATATAATATATATATATATATTTTAAATGTTGTAGTTATATACATATATATACTCTATATCTCCCGTTATATTTTACGTATAGTTATTTTGTAAAATAATCCATATTCATATAGTTATGTTAGGTGTAGTAAATATAGTTTTATATATCTAATAGTTATTTGATAAAATAATATTGATAATATAAAAATAATAATATTAAGGTCAAAATAATAATAATGATAGTAATAATAACAATTTTGATAAAAATGATAATTTCTCTAATAATGATAGTAATAATAGTAAAATGATACTTTTAATATAAATGATAGTTTTTACTAAAACTGATATACTAATAATAATATTAATGATATTAGTATTAATAATTTTAATAGTACTAGTATAATAATAATAATAACAACAACAATAATAATAGTAATAATAATAATAATAATAATAATAAATAAATAAATAAATAACTACCTCAAGGAAGTAGCCCTAAAAATAATGCCCAAGTTCAGGTTTGAACTCAAGACCTTTCACTTAACCGAAGACTCCCTTAACCGTCGCTCCATTTATTTCTTTTCTGCTTAATACTCGTTTTAATAATATGTAACACTTATTTTTCTGTTTCCTAATTCTCTTTCTCTTCTTTTCAAAAAGAACAAAAAGATGTCACAAATGAGTATTGATCCTGCGACCTCTTGCTTGACAAATAACACTCTTAACCATCATGCTGCCATCTCCTTTCGGTTTTAATTTATACATTAAATTATTTTATACTATAACTTCGACCCAATAGTAATTTAAAGGACTTTAGCCTAACCATCCAACTACCACGGCCCAAACAATTTCACAAGCCCATGATAACTTAAAAGGATTTCTCGGCCCAACAAGTTAATTAAATGGAACGATGGATTGTGGGTTTTAAAAAAAATTTGAAGTACAGCCGCTAGTTCCAGGAGGGTTTTCGGTTCATCTTCATCATTCCCATTTTATCATTATTATTTCATTTACAATTTCATCACCATGACACCATAGTTGCAGGTCGTAGTTCGGATATTAACTGAGCAGGTGGGTCTGGTTCGTCCATTAATAAGCAGAAACGGAATAGCAGTATAATAATAGCAGCAGGTAGCGACGGTGGTGATGGGTTCTTGGTTACGGCTGACACAGAAAAACAGTCAACAGAAGTAGTAGCAGGTGTGGGTCGATGGATCTGTAGTGACCCGAACTTTTTCATGTTTATATATATTAATTGAGATTGATATTTACATGATTAAATGTTTCCAACATGTTAAGCAATCAAACTTGTTAAGACTTGATTAATTGAAATATGTTTCATATAGACAATTGACCACCCGAGTTGACCGGCGATTCACGAACGTTAAAACTTGTAAAAACGACATGACGATATATATATGGATATACATATGGTTAACATGAGATTATGATAAGTAAGTATCTCCATAAGTATATTAACAATGAGTTATATACATATAAACAAGACTACTAACTTAAGGATTTCGAAACGAGACATATATGTAACGATTATCGTTGTAACGACATTTAAATGTATATATATCATATTAAGATATATTAATATATCATAATATCATGATAATATAATAATTTAACATCTCATTAGATATAATAAACAATGGGTTAACAACATTAATTGAGATCGTTAACTTAAAGGTTTCAAAACAACACTTACATGTAACGACTAACGATGACTTAACGACTCAGTTAAAATGTATATACATGTAGTGTATTTAGATGTATTAAAATACTTTTGGAAGACTTCAAGACATATATCAAAACACTCATACTTAATGAAAATGGTTACAGTTACTTTTCCATTCTTTTCTTTCATCAAGAATTCTAGTCGTATTCTTACCCGTATTATACACAGCTTCAAAACGTACTTACTATGAGTATATACCAATAGGAACTAGCATGGGATTCCACTCTTGATTATGTCATGTATGACTAATCAATTTTAACTTCTATCATGAGCTAGTCAACTAACTAGAACTCCTTTTAACCCCACTCACCACTCACCAATTACCACTCATCATTCACTCCATTTCACTTCCAATTCTCTTTCTAATTCTCTCTCAACACACACACACACTATTATGAACGTATTTTTCCAGTAGTTAATCATCATCTTCATCAAAAATCACTTCAAGAATCAAGCTATAATCATCATAGGAAGAACACTTCAAGAACACTTCAAAAATCCCTTCAAGTTTACTAATTTACTTCCAAGCTTTCTAATCCATTCCAAGTAATCATCTAAGATCAAGAAACCTTTGTTATATACAGTAGGTTATCTTTCTTATTCAAGGTAATATTCATATTCAAACTTTGATTCAATTTCTATAACTATAAACTATCTTAATTCGAGTAAAAATCTTACTTGAACTTGTTTTTGTGTCATGATCCTACTTCAAGAACTTTCAAGCCATCCAAGATCCTTTGAAGCTAGATCATTTCTTGTCACTTCCAGTAGGTTTACCTACTAAACTTGAGGTAGTAATGATGTTCATAACATCATTCGATTCATATATATAAAACTATCTTATTCGAAGGTTTAAACTCGTAATCACTAGAACATAGTTTAGTTAATTCTAAACTTGTTTGCAAACAAAAGTTAATCCTTCTAACTTGACTTTTAAAATTAACTACACACATGTTCTATATCTATATGATATGCTAACTTAATGATTTAAAACCTGGAAACACGAAAAACACCGTAAAACCGGATTTACGCCGTCGTAGTAACACCGCGGGCTGTTTTGGGTTAGTTAATTAAAAACTATGATAAACTTTGATTTAAAAGTTGTTATTCTGAGAAAATTATTTTTATTATGAACATGAAACTATATCCAAAAATTATGGTTAAACTCAAAGTGGAAGTATGTTTTCTAAAATGGTCATCTAGATGTCGTTCTTTCGACTGAAATGACTACCTTTACAAAAAAGACTTGTAACTTATTTTTCCGACTATAAACCTATACTTTTCTGTTTAGATTCATAAAATAGAGTTCAATATTGTGACAACCCAGAAATTTCCAACCAAATTTAAACTTTATCTTTATATTATTCCGACACGATAAGCAAAGTTTGTTAAGTTAAATCTCAAGAATTTTAAATTGTGTTCATACATTCATTATAACCTCGACCAAATTCCGACGATTCATGAACCGTTATATATAAATAAATATGTATATATATGTATATATATATTATAACTTGAGAATATTAATAAAGTATTAAACGTATAATACTTTACATGAACGTATTTGTTTCAATATGTTTATCGATGGAATTAGAAGATAATATCAAATGATTGATTTATCAGATACATTATGATATGATTACGGTTCTATGTTATGAGGTCCACTGTAATTTAAGAAATCTATTCTTTTTGACAACATTCGGAAAATGGTAAAGTGATTTATAAGTAAGAACGTGAAGTGTAAATAACTTAGATGTTGGATATCGACAAGTTATGTAACTCGACATTTTTCATTAAGATGATTTCATACGTTTATTTAACCTTTGAACTTTATCCCATGCTTCACCAACAAACTGTAATTTAAAAACTTGAAACCTATTATGAATATATATGATTCTACTTTTCTAAAACATTTTATGATATAACGATTTCCATTATTTTAATCTTTAAACAAAATGATTCTTCAAAATATATTTGGTTTTGGAAAACAAAATTATTATATTTATTTGATTTAGTTTCAAACGTACAAAAACGTTTTCAGTTTAAAAAGAACTTTATTATTAAAACGTATATAACTTTTATAAATATCTAAAGCCACTTTTGACAACTCATTACTTAACCAGTATGATAAAGATAACGATATTTATATTTTATTTTATTAAATATATATAACGATTTAAATTAATATTATATATATTTATACGCGTATTATACGTACATAGTTTTATACTTTTACTATACTTAAACTTTACCTTTACTTTACTTTATTTTTACTTTACTTTAACTTTAATAATTTACTTTAATAATTCATACTTTAATAATTCACTTTAATAATTCACTTTAATAATTCATACTTTAATAATTCACTTTAATAATTCATACTTTAATAATTCACTTTAATAATTCATACTTTAATAATTCACTTTAATAATTCATACTTTAATAATTCACTTTAATAATTCAAAAATCTATTATAAATAGAATTCAATAGGTTTCATTATTTCATAAGAAACTTGAAAATATTTTTCTCTAAACTCTCTCAATCGATTTACATATATATATTTACTCCATATTATTTCAAGATATTATTAGTATACATAAAATATTACGTCAGAGTGCTGTCCTAGTGATTTCGAAATTGTTTTTCGAGTGGGATTGGATTAAGGAAATTATGGGTTATAGCTATGGAGGTGATTGAGTATGGTTCATGGGTATGCTCGTGAGATCAATATAGTGTTTATCATCTCCGTTGCGTCTACATACCTTTCCTGCAATATTGAATCTCAATATTGATACGTGAGTACTCATAATTTAACTTTTACATACTAATAGTGTATCCCTGACTAGTGCTCGAGTATATAGGATTATGCATGTTTGTACTTTTGATATTGCCTTTAGTTAGGTTATGTTGAATCCTGAATTAGTTATATATGCAACTGAGATAAGGTATAAGATATGCATGTCGTTGGAAAGCTAGCGAAAAATTAAGAACTTTTCATTTAGATATCGAATGATTTCGATGAACGGATTTGAAGTTATAGTCCATCGAATTTTTGTATTATTATTAAAAATGATTATTATTATCGTCGTTATTATCATCGTTCTAGTTTTATCTTATTATTATTATTATTATCTTTATCAATAAAAGGATTTATCATTAAAAATTGTTATTTTTTTTATTACTATCGTTATTATCGTTAAAGTTATAATTAGTATTATTATTATTATCCAATTATTATTATTATTATTATTATTATTATTATTATTATTATTGGTATTATTATTATTATCATTATTAATATATATATATATCATTATTTAAAAATGGTTATTGTTATTGTTATTATTATTATTACTATATTATCATTAAGATAATTATTAGTATTATCGTTAATAATGTTATAGTAACTATCATTATTAATATTAGTGTAATTAAAACAAATATTTGTAACACCTAATTATTTTGATTACTATTATTATCATTATTACGAACACGATATAAAAGACGATTAAAAGCTATTAAACGAAACGATTAGGAAATAATGGGTAAGTGTATCATGATGAAATTAAAATATTATAAGATATCGATTTAGATAAAATTATCGTTCTTATTATTTTTATCATTACTATTATTATTAAAATTATTGTTAGTATTAAAACTATCATTTTAACAAAAATTATCATTTTAATAGAAATGTCATTGTTACTATAAAATATCATTATTATTATTATTATTATTTTAAATAGAATTATTATTTTAAAGATAATATTAAAAATTATCGTAAATATTAAAGTTATCATAATTAGAATTATCGTGTTATCATAATGTCATCTTAGTAATTATAAATATTGATATTTTTATAATAATAATTATTATTACAAAATAATACAACTTTTACTTACTATCATTATAGATATTATTTTATCAAATAAATATTTGATACAAACATATTTTACTACGTGTAATAACTTACTTTAATAATACCTATCATATTATCTTTATAATATTAAATGAACCCTATAAATTTTATTACTTAATATATATAAAAGTATATTTTATTATATAAATATAATATAAAATTTTATTTATTAATAAATAAATTATATTATTTACTCTAATAAATCTTTTAAAAATATTTAAAAATATAAAATGACGATATTTAAACTATATATTAATCATGTATAGATTTTTGGAAATTATTTTGAGTCAAATTTACTTTTGTTGACTTTTGCATATTAGTCTCGAGCATTAGGATTGTGGAACACTATGACTTGACCTAATTTGTTAGACAAATATTGACCAACACATAAATATATATAATTAATTTAGGTTCGTGAATCCGAGGCCAACCTTGCACTTGTTCAATGACGTTATATGTATTTTTACTACGAAATACAGTATGGTGAGTTTCATTTGCTCCCTTTTACTCTTTATATTTTTGGGACTGAGAATACATGCACTGCTTTTTACAACTGCTTTATTAAATGCTTTTGAAATATATTTTTGAACTGCGAATACATGCAAATGCTTTATTAACTGTTTTACAATATATGCATGAGTTTCATTAATCCCTTTTTAAATGCTTTTGCAATATATATTTTTGGGACTGAGAATACATGCGCTGTTTTTATAACTGTTTTACGAAATAGACACAAGTAATTAAAACTACATTATATGGTTGAATGATCGAAATCGAATATGCCCCTTTTTATTAAAGTCTGGTAATCTAAGAATTAGGGAACAGACACCCTAATTGACGCGAATCCTAAAGATAGATCTATTGGGCCTAACAAACCCCATCCAAAGTACCGGATGCTTTAGTACTTCGAAAGTTATATCATGTCCGAAGGAGGATCCCGGAATGATAGGGGATATTCTTATATGTATCTAGTTAATGTCGGTTACCAGGTGTTCACCATATGAATGATTATTTTTTGTCTCTATGCATGGGACGTATATTTATGAGAACTGGAAATGAAATTCTTGTGGTCTATTAAAATGATGGAAATAAATGATTATGATAAACTAATGAACTCACCAACCTTTTGGTTGACACTTTAAAGCATGTTTATTCTCAGGTGTTAAAGAAATCTTCCGCTGTGCATTTGCTCATTTTAAAGATATTACTTGGAGTCTTTCATAGCATATTTCGAAGAACGTTGCATTCGAGTCATTGAGTTCATCAAAGATTATTATTAAATCAATTTATAGTTGGATAGTGGATATTATGAAATGGTATGCATGCCTGTCAAATTTTGATGTAAAGAAAGATTGTCTTTTAAAAACGAATGCAATGTTTGTAAAATGTATCATATAGAGGTCAAATACCTCGCAATGTAATCAACTATTGTGAATCGTTTATAATGTATATGAACGGGTCCTTTCAGTTGGTATCAGAGCGGTGGTCTTAGCGAACTAGTTCTGCATTAGTGTGTCTAACTGATAAGTCGTTAGGATGCATTAGTGAGTCTGGACTTCGACCGTGTCTGCATGTCAAAAGTTTTGCTTATCATTTCTAGTCGGAAATCATCTGCTTATCATCCATAGGAAATTACCTGCTTATCATTATTAGTCTAGACACATCTTGCTACATTAATTGCATGAGTAGTGTATAGATAAAATTCATATCTTAGCGTATCTGCTAAATCATATCTTATCGTATCTGTTACTTAAACTTTGCCTGACATATCCCGCAAATTCCTCCGTAATCTATGAAATCTTTTGATCTCTATATATAGATATCCTATGTAAATAGAATACCACCCGATAGCCGAAAAATCATTTTATATCGAAAATCCTTTATCCAATCGTACGAAATGGAATTTGTCATCAGTTCAAGTCACTCGGATTCCGAAATGGAATCTCACTCAAGCTCCGAAAGCAGTGTGACCGAAATGGATTAACCAATCAGTCATCACCTATTCTGGATGAATTGGGGATGGGTTCGTAGCCTCCTCAATCATTGGAAACAAGAAGAAGGCGATCCTTTCCATCCACCACATTGCCCTCTTGGTGAAGAACCTGAAGCACTTACCGGCAAACCTGTTCGAGACACCATTTTCTCTCTCATTTCCAGGGTATCTCGTCATGATTATATACTACATCAAATTCTAGATTTTATTTATCCGCTCGTTCCGACCGACAATCATCCTGGAATAATAGAAGAAGTCAACGAACTTCGCGCTCGGGTAGTGGCTTTGGAGAATATGGTGCAGAGATTACAAACACCAGCAGCAGCACCAGCAGCATAACCAGTACCACCATCATCAACGCCAACAGTACCATTACCACCTCCAACCACAACCGCATTGTAAACCTCAACTTCACAATCTGTCCTACGAGCATCAACGTCATACGCACCATAGATACCATGGAGTACCAACAACAATAACTGACGAAGTATTAATTCATAACTTCATTGGAGAAACATTCCGCAGTGATTATATAATCTCTAAAGTCTTAGAGATTATCTAATCTAGCCCTAACCATAAATCAGTTAAGCGAACCAAAATGATAGAAGGAAGAGTAGAAACCCTGACAAAAATGGTGTGTGATTAACAAGTTAAAATTGTTTTACCAACAGCATCAACAGTACCGTCAACGTCACCAGCATCGTCAGTACAGTCAACATCAGAATCAACAACACCTATAACATCATAAACTCCGTCAGTTCAAGAATCACTGTGGACATCATTACGAATCAATAACGTGTATATTGTATCAACAAGTTATGAAGAATTAACTCATTCCCTCTGAAGAAATTATATATATATATATTTTATATATATATATATTTTTTGAAATAAAAAATAAATCTTTCCGTGCTAAGCTATTGTGTGTGAATCTTAACTACTCGGTTAATTCATATTACAAATATGCAATAATGTACGTCCCTCGCCCGTAACTTAACCATCGTTAACTACAATCTCTGTCTCAATTCAACAAGTTCCAATTCCTAATAAATCAAGTATATATTTGATTTTACACTTCATCATTGATGTAACCGAAACTTTTCAGATAACATCATTCGTACTTTGCGAAGTTCACAAGAATTTAACGAAAACCAACATCACATCTCAACAAATAACGAAGTATTGATTCATAATATCAATATTATTGAAGAAATACTTATGTAACCTCTAAAGCCTTCAAGGAATTATTCAATTCTAGTTCCAACCGTAAATCGAATGAGTTTAATTTAGTATCAACTCATTAAAATCTATGTTACATCTGAGGAGAATATATACATATATATTTTCATAAAGACTGTAATAAAATTCTTATGTACAAAATATTAATTGTGAAAATTTTTTAACGGGTAGGTAATACCCGAGAGAGATATATAAATTCACAATTAATATGTTACATTCTTCGAATCAGATTAAGCAAATTATCAATTATACTTCCTACTTTCACAATAATATACATTCTTTCATAGAAATCAAAACAACCATACTCATTCAAACCCAATTACATATTCTGATTTTAAAATCTCAGAATTCAATTCGAGATATAACCGGTACCATCATTTTTAGATTCCTACATCTTTCAAAGCTATACTTTGACTTCAAAAGTGTGTTAGAACATCAAATGTATACAAACGATTACAATCTGTGTTCAAACCCTTCGAAAATCTCTGAAGACACTTCAAATAATGAGCAATCGAGATGATGATCCAACCACATATTACCCACAGTTATGTACTTAAAAAGCTCTCGAAACCAAAGTCATAATTCAACACATATCTGTGTCAGATCTTTTGGCATTTATTAGCCAAAATAACCTTGCAATTCCTTTGCAAAGTAGCAAATTATATCACAGCTCCAGCAAGACAACTTCGATTTTTTCATTCGGAGTAGCCTTATCATAATTTTGATATATGTGATTACCCTTTTGTTACCGGAGAACCTTTCATATTCTACCACATTAGCAATAAACTTACCAACAACTTCACTGATCTTGGGCATTCCGAAGAATCTTTATATTTATCGAAACCTCATCATTTACTCATCTGCCTCTTGTAACGAGAATTGCCATACGAATCATTGAGAATTAGCAATCAGTATTTTGGAATCTCACAGCATGTTGACGCCAACAGTTATACATAACGTCTATTTCCAAGGCTTACATACTTCGAATGTGAAGTTTCTGAAAAACACTCTGAACCGCGAACTAGTTCTCGAAATGCTGATGAAGCAACAAAAACTGTAAACGACCTTAGTAGTAAAAAGTTTGATGATAAAGATTAGTGTATTAACAAAGCTCAGAAATAGAGAAGTTTTGGAACTGGAAAACGGATTGAGCAAAGTATGAAGGAGGCTGTGGACAAATCACGAAGACTGAACCTGCCTTCAAAGAATCCAAATGATTCAGTGTCTACTGAAATCATTAACGAATACCTTGCTCCTGACACTAAACCCTTACAGACAATATTCTTCATCATCCTCTGATATTAGAAATTCTAAGATATCATCGTATCTTTCATTATAAATATCCTCCATATTTCTGAAGATATTTCCATAACTATTCTTATCTGGAATCATTTATCTCTTTGCGCTATCTGTATTACATCAAAAAGGAAACTATTTAGTTCCTATACTCTGTAAACCTTTGAGTTTAAAATATGAATGTTTTTGAAGTAGTGTTGGAAACTGAAGCATGAGTTAGTATAATATAATGACACTTGATCAACGTGATTATATTATAGTAATTCATGCTGAGTTTCTAAATGGAACGTGATGATTCACAGATCATAACATCATCATGTGCCATGTTATACGACTCTTGTATTCTATTTAACCTCTAAAATATCAAGAAAATATTTCTTGATGATTCGGCCTTTACAAGGTATTCTAGTAATTTGACAAGTCAAGATCGTGCCATCACAATTTTCTTCCTAGAACATTAACAATGTTCATTCCGAAATTCATATCTGTGAATTCTGGACCATTACAAGCGGTGCTTAATCGCAAGAAGAAGAAACGAAAGGACAAAACTCCGAAATAGAAATTGGGGTATAAATTGCAGCAAATAAAAGAGAGCATTAACTGTGGATGACAATGATTATAGAAGATAGAAACAGAGACTTTGAAATATAAGGGAAGATATAAAGCCCAACGACAAACCAAAAATTATAAACCATATATATCGATGCATATAGCAATATAAAGACACGGGAGAACTAGAAACACTATAAACCCAAGAGTATAGTAGAAGTAAATAGATTCTTCCGGCGGTAGATGAAAAATAAGAATGACCGATATGAAAGTTATAAGTGTATCGAGAATCAGAACTGGATGGAGCATATTGATGAATACTTTAAAATATGAGTTGAGGGGGAAAGAATATAAGGTGATGAAACATGACTAGGAACTTAGAAATCAACAGATTTAACACACACAATGATGGAATAAGTAAATCAAACCCTCTAGTGAATAGGTTAAGCTTTTTGGGATTAATTTAGTCATACCACAACTAAATCAAGTGTGATTAGATCAACACCTAGAGCTATTATTCACCATCTGGGGGATTTGGGTTGAGAGAGAATCGGAGGAGCTCACCAGATCTGAGTGTGTGTAACAAATGAGAGGCTTAACCTAAAATGAAGAACATAAGACTTTATATACCCCTGCTGTTGACTCACCCGTACGATTCATCCATCACACATACGAGTTGCCTTCATCAGCCATACGGGTGATCACTCACTCGTGTCTTCTCATTTAGGTTGTAATTGTGACTTAGCTCAGCATCAACCGTGCGTATGAGGCTGTCATCCGTACGAGTGAGGCTTCACTCAGACGTCTGACTAAGTCTAACATAGTCAAACATCCAAATCTCGTTCCTGCAATTGCTGTAACCACATATAAACACGGATAGGATAATAACGAACGATCATGGTAGCCTGTAAACTGTTGTACCTGCAATGGATGTGGGTAGATGTCTAGGGACTTGCGTAAAATGCATCAACAGAAGGTGTGAGTTGTAAGAAAACGAAGGAGGTGAATTTATAAGAAAATCTCCGACAGAAGAATTAAAATGGACAATCGCATTTAAAGCGGATCCTAATTCCTTTTGTTACCGGAGAATCAAATCTTATTACAAAGATTTTCTTCAAATCCCTTGAAATCTGGAAATCAATCATATCTACGTCAAATGATAAGATGAATCTACACTTACTCATTTCACTCTTCTATGTTAGCTTCATTCGTACTCTTCGTATAAATGGATTGTTTATCCAAATTATTCGCTGATGATAAAACTCTAATTTTCAGCCTGTATGCATCATGAAAACATACTTATTATCATTCGCGACCTTTCCACTCAAATTTCGGGACGAAAATTCTTTAACGGGTAGGTACTGTGACAACCCAGAAATTTCCAACCAAATTTAAACTTTATCTTTATATTATTCCGACACGATAAGCAAAGTTTGTTAAGTTAAATCTCAAGAATTTTAAATTGTGTTCATACATTCATTATAACCTCGACCAAATTCCGACGATTCACGAACCGTTATAGATAAATAAATATGTATATATATGTATATATATATTATAACTTGAGAATATTAATAAAGTATTAAACGTATAATACTTTACATGAACGTATTTGTTTCAATATGTTTATCGATGGAATTAGAAGATAATATCAAATGATTGATTTATCAGATACATTATGATATGATTACGGGTCTATGTTATGAGGTCCACTGTAATTTAAGAAATCTATTCTTTTTGACAACATTCAGAAAATGGTAAAGTGATTTATAAGTAAGAACGTGAAGTGTAAATAACTTAGATGTTGGATATCGACAAGTTATGTAACTCGACATTTTTCATTAAGATGATTTCATACGTTTAATTAACCTTTGAACTTTATCCCATGCTTCACCAACAAACTGTAATTTAAAAACTTGAAACCTATTATGAATATATATGATTCTACTTTTCTAAAACATTTTATGATATAACGATTTCTATTATTTTAACCTTTAAACAAAATGATTCTTAAAAATATATTTGGTTTTGGAAAACAAAATTATTATATTTATTTGATTTAGTTTCAAACGTACAAAAACGTTTTCAGTTTAAAAAGAACTTTATTATTAAAACGTATATAACTTTTATAAATATCTAAAGCCACTTTTGACAACTCATTACTTAACCAGTATGATAAAGATAACGATATTTATATTTTATTTTATTAAATATATATAACGATTTAAATTAATATTATATATATTTATACGCGTATTATACGTACATAGTTTTATACTTTTACCATACTTAAACTTTACCTTTACTTTACTTTATTTTTACTTTACTTTAACTTTAATAATTTACTTTAATAATTCATACTTTAATAATTCACTTTAATAATTCATACTTTAATAATTCACTTTAATAATTCATACTTTAATAATTCACTTTAATAATTCATACTTTAATAATTCACTTTAATAATTCATACTTTAATAATTCACTTTAATAATTCAAAAATCTATTATAAATAGAATTCAATAGGTTTCATTATTTCATAAGAAACTTGAAAATATTTTTCTCTAAACTCTCTCAATCGATTTACATATATATATTTACTCCGTATTATTTTAAGATATTATTAGTATACATAAAATATTACGTCAGAGTGCTGTCCTAGTGATTTCAAAATTGATTTTCGAGTGGGATTGGATTAAGGAAATTATGGGTTATAGCTATGGAGGTGATTGGGTATGGTTCATGGGTATGCTCGTGAGATCAATATAGTGTTTATCATCTCCGTTGCGTCTACATACCTTTCCTGCAATATTGAATCTCAATATTGATACGTGAGTACTCATAATTTAACTTTTACATACTAATAGTGTATCCCTGACTAGTGCTCGAGTATATAGGATTATGCATGTTTGTACTTTTGATATTGCCTTTAGTTAGGTTATGTTGAATCCTGAATTAGTTATATATGCAACTGAGATAATGTATAAGATATGCATGTCGTTAGAAAGCTAGCGAAAAATTAAGAACTTTTCATTTAGATATCGAATGATTTCGATGAACGGATTTGAAGTTATAGTCCATCGAATTTTTGTATTATTATTAAAAATGATTATTATTATCGTCGTTATTATCATCGTTCTAGTTTTATCTTATTATTATTATTATTATTATTATTATCTTTATCAATAAAAGGATTTATCATTAAAAATTGTTATTTTTTTATTACTATCGTTATTATCGTTAAAGTTAAAATTAGTATTATTATTATTATCCAATTATTATTATTATTATTATTATTATTATTATTATTATTATTATTGGTATTATTATTATTATCATTATTAATATATATATCATTATTTAAAAATGGTTATTGTTATTGTTATTATTATTATTACTATATTATCATTAAGATAATTATTAGTATTATCGTTAATAATGTTATAGTAACTATCATTATTAATATTAGTGTAATTAAAACAAATATTTGTAACACCTAATTATTTTGATTACTATTATTATCATTATTACGAACACGATATAAAAGACGATTAAAAGCTATTAAACGAAACGATTAGGAAATAATGGGTAAGAGTATCATGATGAAATTAAAATATTATAAGATATTGATTTAGATAAAATTATCGTTCTTATTATTTTTATCATTACTATTATTATTAAAATTATCGTTAGTATTAAAACTATCATTTTAACAAAAATTATTATTTTAATAGAAATGTCATTGTTACTATAAAATATCATTATTATTATTATTATTTTAAATAGAATTATTATTTTAAAGATAATATTAAAAATTATCGTAAATATTAAAGTTATCATAATTAGAATTATCGTTTTATCATAATGTCATCTTAGTAATTATAAATATTGATATTTTTATAATAATAATTATTATTACAAAATAATACAACTTTTACTTACTATCATTATAGATATTATTTTATCAAATAAATATTTGATACAAACATATTTTACTACGTGTAATAACTTACTTTAATAATACCTATCATATTATCTTTATAATATTAAATGAACCCTATAAATTTTATTACTTAATATATATAAAAGTATATTTTATTATATAAATATAATATAAAATTTTATTTATTAATAAATAAATTATATTATTTACTCTAATAAATCTTTTAAAAATATTTAAAAATATAAAACGACGATATTTAAACTATATATTAATCATGTATAGATTTTTGGAAATTATTTTGAGTCAAATTTACTTTTGTTGACTTTTGCATATTAGTCTCGAGCATTAGGATTGTGGTACACTATGACTTGACCTAATTTGTTAGACAAATATTGACCAACACATAAATATATATAATTAATTTAGGTTCGTGAATCCGAGGCCAACCTTGCACTTGTTCAATGACGTTATATGTATTTTTACTACGAAATACAGTATGGTGAGTTTCATTTGCTCCCTTTTACTCTTTATATTTTTGGGACTGAGAATACATGCGCTGCTTTTTACAACTGCTTTATTAAATGCTTTTGAAATATATTTTTGAACTGCGAATACATGCAAATGCTTTATTAACTGTTTTACAATATATGCGTGAGTTTCATTAATCCCTTTTTAAATGCTTTTGCAATATATATTTTTGGGACTGAGAATACATGCGCTGTTTTTATAACTGTTTTACGAAATAGACACAAGTAATTGAAACTACATTATATGGTTGAATGATCGAAATCGAATATGCCCCTTTTTATTAAAGTCTGGTAATCTAAGAATTAGGGAACAGACACCCTAATTGACGCGAATCCTAAAGATAGATCTATTGGGCCTAACAAACCCCATCCAAAGTACCGGATGCTTTAGTACTTCGAAAGTTATATCATGTCCAAAGGAGGATCCTGGAATGATAGGGGATATTCTTATATGTATCTAGTTAATGTCGGTTACCAGGTGTTCACCATATGAATGATTATTTTTTGTCTCTATGCATGGGACGTATATTTATGAGAACTGGAAATGAAATTCTTGTGGTCTATTAAAATGATGGAAATAAATGATTATGATAAACTAATGAGCTCACCAACCTTTTGGTTGACACTTTAAAGCATGTTTATTCTCAGGTGTTAAAGAAATCTTCCGCTGTGCATTTGCTCATTTTAAAGATATTACTTGGAGTCTTTCATAGCATATTTCGAAGAACGTTGCATTCGAGTCATTGAGTTCATCAAAGATTATTATTAAATCAATTTATAGTTGGATAGTGGATATTATGAAATGGTATGCATGCCTGTCAATTTTTGATGTAAAGAAAGATTGTCTTTTAAAAACGAATGCAATGTTTGTAAAATGTATCATATAGAGGTCAAATACCTCGCAATGTAATCAACTATTGTGAATCGTTTATAATGTATATGAACGGGTCCTTTCAAATATGAAACCATAGCAATTTGATTCACTCAAAACGGATTTAAAATGAAGAAGTTATGGGTAAAACAAGATTGGATAATTTTTCTCATTTTAGCTACGTGAAAATTGGTAACAAATCTATTCCAACCATAACTTAATCAACTTGTATTGTGTATTATGTAATCTTGAGATACCATAGACACGTATACAATGTTTCGACCTATCATGTCGACACATCTATATATATTTCGGAACAACCATAGACACTCTATATGTGAATGTTGGAGTTAGCTATACAGGGTTGATGTTGATTCCAAAATATATATAGTTTGAGTTGTGATCAATACTAAGATACGTATACACTGGGTCGTGGATTGATTCAAGATAATATTTATCGATTTATTTCTGTACATCTAACTGTGGACAACTAGTTGTAGGTTACTAACGAGGACAGCTGACTTAATAAACTTAAAACATCAAAATATATTAAAAGTGTTGTAAATAAATCAACAAGTGGCCAAGTCTTACTTCCCGACGAAGTAAAAATCTGTGAAAGTGAGTTATAGTCCCACTTTTAAAATCTAATATTTTTGGGATGAGAATACATGCAGGTTTTATAAATGATTTACAAAATAGACACAAGTACGTGAAACTACATTCTATGGTTGAATTATCGAAATCGAATATGCCCCTTTTTATTAAGTCTGGTAATCTAAGAATTAGGGAACAGACACCCTAATTGACGTGAATCCTAAAGATAGATCTATTGGGCCTAACAAACCCCATCCAAAGTACCGGATGCTTTAGTACTTCGAAATTTATATCATATCCGAAGGGTGTCCCGGAATGATGGGGATATTCTTATATATATGCATCTTATTAATGTCGGTTACCAGGTGTTCACTATATGAATGATTTTTATCTCTATGTATGGGATGTGTATTGAAATAAGAAATCTTGTGGTCTATTGTTACGATTTGATATATATAGGTTAAACCTATAACTCACCAACATTTTTGTTGACGTTTAAAGCATGTTTATTCTCAGGTGAATACTAAGAGCTTCCGCTATTGTATACTAAAATAAGGACAAGATTTGGAGTCCATGTTTGTATGATATTGTGTAAAAACTGCATTCAAGAAACTGATTTCGATGTAACATATTTGTATTGTAAACCATTATGTAATGGTCGTGTGTAAACAGGATATTTTAGATTATCATTATTTGATAATCTACGTAAAGCTTTTTAAACCTTTATTTATGAAATAAAGGTTATGGTTTGTTTTAAAAATGAATGCAGTCTTTGAAAAACGTCTCATATAGAGGTCAAAACCTCGCAACGAAATCAATTAATATGGAACGTTTTTAATCAATAAGAACGGGACATTTCAGTTGGTATCCGAGCGTTGGTCTTAGAGAACCAGAAAATTTGCATTAGTGTGTCTTATCGAGTTTGTTAGGATGCATTAGTGAGTCTGGACTTCGACCTTGTTTTCTTTAAAAATGATTGCTTAACATTTTTGTTGGAAACTATATATTTTTAACATATGAATATTATGTGATATATTAATCTCTTAACGTGTTTGATATTATGTGATAGATGTCTACCTCTAGAACAAGTCTCATTGACTCACCTAATAATAATGAAGAGTCAAATGTAAATTGGAATGATTCGTGGACTGATTCACAAGTTCCCGAAGAGGAACCGGAAGAAGAGTCGAAACCGGAAGAAGAATCGGAACCGGAAGAAGAATCGGAACTGGAAGAAGAAATAGAACCGGTGGGGGAAATAATAAAATGGTTAAGTAAAAGAGAATCCTCAACCAACCGACCAAGGTTAATTATTGTCAATGGTGTTTCCGCCAAGGAAGCAAAATATTGGGAGGATTACCAATTCTCCGATGAATCGGATTCCGACGAGAATTCCGATGATGTTATAGAAATTACCCCAACTGAATTTAAAAAGGCAAAAGAAAATAATAAGGGAAAGGGCATAAAAATAGAGAAATCTAATTCCAACCCCGATGAACTTTATATGTATCGTCAACCCCCGAAGTCCTTAAGTTGTAACAATGACCCGGGAACCTCTAAACCACCAGGTTTTTCTAAACCAATGTGGACAACGACGGCTCGTATTAGGGGAACATCATATATCCCTAGAAACTTGGCAAAACGAACCAAAACCGAACAAGAAGAAACGAGCGAGTCAGAATAAGATAGTTGTATTCGTGTGGTGTAATATATGTAATATAGTGTGCTTATGCTTTATGATATATGTAAAAATTGCTTGTATTAATAAGTATTTTTTTTATGAATCTAACTCTTGTCTATTTTACAGTATAAAAACACAAAATGGATAGACAACCCAATATTTTAAGAGACCTACCCGGAGACATGATTGATGAAATCTTGTCTAGAGTCGGTCAGAATTTCTCGGCACAACTATTTAAGGCGAGATCAGTTTGTAAGACATTCGAAGAACGTTCCAAGAATGCCTTGGTTTATAAAAGGCTTTCGTTCGAAAGATGGGGGATATCACATTGGGAAATCCATAAGTTACGATGTGTTTACTTTGACGCATATATTGCGGGGAACCCAAATGCTATTTTACGCAACGGGTTAAGAAATTATTTTGACTCAGTATATCCGAATATAGGACTTCGTGATTTAGAAAAAGCGGCTAACATGCAACATAAAGAAGCATGTTATGCTTACGGGTTAGTAATGTTCGCTTCTCACCAAAGTGAGAACAAGAACATCGGGCTACAACTATTAAACAAAACGTTTCCACAAGTGACGGATTCGGAAATTGGGGTAAGAAATGAGGTTTTTAGGTTATTACGAGACTGTTGGTCATTACGTAACCCTCGTCCCTTTGACGACGTTACAACACGCTGTCTTATCAACGACCATAACGGTTATGTTCCACAAGACCAAGGATGGGAAGTAGTCCTAGTAAAACCAGAATGCATGACTTGTTTCTGGACGTATGAATTACGTGTCTTTATTGCCTTTGCTGAACGACTTGTGTACTAGCTAGAATTATCTTCACAACTATCTTGTATAAAAGTTATTGTGTGCTATATTTCATGCTTTATGTAAAATAAGCGGTATTGTAAGTTTGTAAAATATTGTATAAAAGTTTGAACGCAAAATATTATTACAATCAGTTTTTCATATAGAATTGTAGTAGTTGAATTGTATATTAGCTACTAAGTATGAACTTAACGGGTAGGTACTACCGGAATTTAAACTTATAAAACGCTAATATGAAGAAAAAGCTTTTATAAATGAGTTCATATTATGCTACGAAATACTATTAACTACTCTTAATATTCTGTACGATTAACTTGTTCCATTTGACTATTTTGAAGGAAATGGCACCGACTACTCGACACACCGTGAATATGAATGAAGAGGAATTTCGTACTTTTCTAGCTTCAAACATAGCCGCAGTACAGGCTGTGCTACATACCAACAATAACCTTGGATCTGGCAGTACAGGAAATCGTGTAGGATGCACCTACAAAGAATTCACTGCCTGCAAACCTTTGGAATTTGATGGAACCGAAGGACCGATCGGATTGAAACGGTGGACCGAGAAGGTCGAATCGGTGTTTGCCATAAGTAAGTGTACTGAAGAGGACAAAGTGAAGTACGCTACGCATACCTTCACAGGTTCTGCGTTAACATGGTGGAATACCTATCTAGAGCAAGTGGGACAAGATGATGCGTACGCACTACCGTGGTCAGCATTCAAGCACTTGATGAACGAGAAGTACTACCGTCCCAGAACCGAGGTCAATAAGCTCAAGACAGAACTTAGAGGGTTACGAACCCAAGGATTTGATATTACCACGTACGAAAGACGATTCACAGAATTGTGCCTATTGTGTCCGGGAGCATTCGAAGATGAGGAAGAGAAGATCGACGCGTTTGTGAAAGGATTACCGGAAAGAATCCAAGAAGATATAAGTTCACACGAGCCCGCCTCCATACAAAAGGCATGTAGAATGGCTCACAAACTAGTGAACCAGATTGAAGAAAGAATTAAAGAACAGACTGCTGAAGAGGCCAATGTGAAGCAAGTCAAAAGAAAGTGGGAGGAAAACGGTGATAAGAATCACCAATACAACAACAACATCAATTACAACAATAATCGCAACAATTATCCCAACAATCGCAACATCAATCGCAACTACAACAAACGGCCCAACAACAACAACAACAACAACAACAACAACAACAATAGCAACAATCATCCCAACAACAATAATAACCGCAACAACAACAACAATCAGAAGCAGCTATGCCAAAGGTGTGAAAAGTATCACTAGGGGTTCTGCACCAAATTTTGCAACAAGTGTAAAAGAAATGGTCATAGCGCGGCAAAGTGTGAGGTCTACGGACCAGGGGTTAATAGAACGAAAGGAACAAATGGTGTCGGAACAAGTAATGGCGGAGCAAGTAGTGTTGGAGCAAGTTATGCCAATGTAGTTTGTTATAAATGTGGAAAACTGGGCCACATTATTAGAAATTGCCCGAACCAGGAGAACACGAATGGACAAGGCCGCGGAAGAGTTTTCAATATTAATGCGGCAGAGGCACAGGAAGACCCGGAGCTTGTTACGGGTACGTTTCTTATTGACAATAAATCTGCTTACGTTTTATTTGATTCGGGTGCGGATAGAAGCTATATGAGTAGAGATTTTTGTGCTAAATTAAGTTGTCCATTGACGCCTTTGGATAGTAAATTTTTACTCGAATTAGCAAATGGTAAATTAATTTCAACAGATAATATATGTCGGAATCGAGAAATTAAACTGGTTAGCGAAACATTTAAGATTGATTTGATACCAGTAGAGTTAGGGAGTTTTGATGTGATAATCGGTATGGACTGGTTGAAAGAAGTGAAAGCAGAGATCGTTTGTTACAAAAATGCAATTCGCATTATACGAGAAAAAGGAAAACCCTTAATGGTGTACGGAGAAAAGGGCAACACGAAGCTACATATTATTAGTAATTTGAAGGCACAAAAACTAATAAGAAAAGGTTGCTATGCTGTTCTAGCACACGTTGAGAAAGTACAAACTGAAGAAAAGAGCATCAATGATGTTCCCATTGCAAAAGAATTTCCCAATGTATTTCCGAAAGAATTACCGGGATTACCCCCACAGCGATCCGTTGAATTTCAAATAGATCTTATACCAGGAGCTGCACCAATAGCTCGTGCTCCTTACAGACTCGCACCCAGCGAGATGAAAGAACTGCAAAGCCAATTACAAGAACTTTTAGAGCGTGGTTTCATTCAACCAAGCACATCACCGTGGGGAGCTCCTGTTTTGTTTGTCAAGAAAAAAGATGGTACATTCAGGTTGTGTATCGACTACCGAGAGTTGAACAAACTTACCATCAAGAACCGCTACCCACTACCGAGAATCAACGACTTATTTGATCAACTACAAGGCTCGTCTGTTTATTCAAAGATTGACTTACGTTCCGGGTATCATCAAATGCGGGTGAAAGAAGATGATATTCCAAAGACTGCTTTCAGAACACGTTACGGTCATTACGAGTTTATGGTCATGCCGTTTGGTTTAACTAATGCACCAGCTGTGTTCATGGACCTTATGAACCGAGTGTGTGGACCATACCTTGATAAGTTTGTCATTGTTTTCATTGATGACATACTTATTTACTCAAAGAATGACCAAGAACACGGTGAACATTTGAGAAAGGTGTTAGAAGTATTGAGGAAAGAAAAACTGTACGCTAAGTTTTCAAAGTGTGCATTTTGGTTGGAAGAAGTTCAATTCCTCGGTCACATAGTGAACAAAGAAGGTATCCTGGTGGACCCGGCAAAGATCGAAACCGTTGAAAAGTGGGAAACCCCAAAAACTCCGAAGCATATACGTTAATTTTTAGGATTGGCTGGTTACTACAGAAGATTCATCCAAGATTTCTCCAAAATAGCAAAACTCTTGACTCCATTAACACATAAAGGGAAGAAATTTGAATGGAAGGATGAACAAGAGAAGGCGTTTCAATTATTGAAGAAAAAGCTAACTACTGCACCTATATTGTCATTGCCTGAAGGGAATGATGATTTTGTGATTTATTGTGACGCATCAAAGCAAGGTCTTGGTTGTGTATTAATGCAATGAACGAAGGTGATGGCTTATGCGTCTAGACAATTGAAGATTCACGAACAAAATTATACGACGCATGATTTGGAATTAGGCGCGGTTGTTTTTGCATTAAAGACTTGGAGGCACTACTTATATGGGGTCAAAAGTATTATATATACCGACCACAAAAGTCTTCAACGCATATTTAATCAGAAACAACTGAATATGAGGCAGCGTAGGTGGATTGAATTATTGAATGATTACGACTTTGAGATTCGTTACCACCCGGGGAAGGCAAATGTGGTAGCCGATGCCTTGAGCAGGAAGGACAGAGAACCCATTCGAGTAAAATCTATGAATATAATGATTCATAATAACCTTACCACTCAAATAAAGGAGGCGCAACAAGGAGTTTTAAAAGAGGGAAATTTAAAGGATGAAATACCCAAAGGATCGGAGAAACATCTTAATATTCGGAAAGACGGAACCCGGTATAGGGCTGAAAGGATTTGGGTACCAAAATTTGGAGATATGAGAGAAATGGTACTTAGAGAAGCTCATAAAACCAGATACTCAATACATCCTGGAACGGGGAAGATGTACAAGGATCTCAGGAAATATTTTTGGTGGCCGGGTATGAAAGCCGATGTTGCTAAATAAATAGGAGAATGTTTAACGTGTTCTAAGGTCAAAGCTGAGCATCAGAAACCATCAGGTCTACTTCAACAACCCGAAATCTCGGAATGGAAATGGGAAAACATTACCATGGATTTCATCACTAAATTGCCAAGGACTGCAAGTGGTTTTGATACTATTTGGGTAATAGTTGATCGTCTCACCAAATCAGCACATTTCCTGCCAATAAGAGAAGATGACAAGATGGAGAAGTTAGCACGACTGTATTTGAAGGAAGTCGTCTCCAGACATGGAATACCAATCTCTATTATCTCTGATAGGGATGGCAAATTTATTTCAAGATTCTGGCAGACATTACAGCAAGCATTAGGAACTCGTCTAGACATGAGTACTGCCTATCATCCACAAACTGATGGGCAGAGCGAAAGGACGATACAAACGCTTGAAGACATGCTATGAGCATGTGTTATTGATTTCGGAAACAGTTGGGATCGACATCTACCATTAGCAGAATTTTCCTACAACAACAGCTACCATTCAAGCATTGAGATGGCGCCGTTTGAAGCACTTTATGGTAGAAAGTGCAGGTCTCCGATTTGTTGGAGTGAAGTGGGGGATAGAAAGATTACGGGTCCGGAGATTATACAAGAAACTACCGAGAAGATCATCCAAATTCAACAACGGTTGAAAACCGCCCAAAGTCGACAAAAGAGCTACGCTGACATTAAAAGAAAAGATATAGAATTTGAAATTGGAGAGATGGTCATGCTTAAAGTTGCACCTTGGAAAGGCGTTGTTCGATTTGGTAAACGAGGGAAATTAAATCCAAGGTATATTGGACCATTCAAGATTATTGATCGTGTCGGACCAGTAGCTTACCGACCTGAGTTACCTCAATAACTCGCGGCTGTACATAACACTTTCCACGTCTCGAATTTGAAGAAATGTTTTTCTAAAGAAGATCTCACTATTCCGTTAGATGAAATCCAAATCAACGAAAAACTCCAATTCATCGAAGAACCCGTCGAAATAATGGATCGTGAGGTTAAAAGACTTAAGCAAAACAAGATACCAATTGTTAAGGTTCGATGGAATGCTCGTAGAGGACCCGAGTTCACCTGGGAGCGTGAAGATCAGATGAAGAAGAAATACCCACATCTATTTCCAGAAGATTCGTCAACACCTTCAACAGCTTAAAATTTCGGGACGAAATTTATTTAACGGGTAGGTACTGTAGTGACCCGAACTTTTCCATGTTTATATATATTAATTAAGATTGATATTTACATGATTAAATGTTTCCAACATGTTAAGCAATCAAACTTGTTAAGACTTGATTAATTGAAATATGTTTCATATAGACAATTGACCACCCAAGTTGACCGGCGATTCACGAACGTTAAAACTGTAAAAACAACATGACGATATATATATGGATATACATATGGTTAACATGAGATTATGATAAGTAAGTATCTCCAAAAGTATATTAACAATGAGTTATATACATATAAACAAGACTACTAACTTAAGGATTTCGAAACGAGACATATATGTAACGATTATCGTTGTAACGACATTTAAATGTATATATATCATATTAAGATATATTAATATATCATAATATCATGATAATATAATAATTTAACATCTCATTAGATATAATAAACAATGGGTTAACAACATTAATTGAGATCGTTAACTTAAAGGTTTCAAAACAACACTTACATGTAACGACTAACGATGACTTAACGACTCAGTTAAAATGTATATACATGTAGTGTATTTAGATGTATTAAAATACTTTTGGAAGACTTCAAGACATATATCAAAACACTCATACTTAATGAAAATGGTTACAGTTACTTTTCCATTCTTTTCTTTCATCAAGAATTCTAGTCGTATTCTTACCCGTATTATACACAGCTTCAAAACGTACTTACTATGAGTATATACCAATAGGAACTAGCATGGGATTCCACTCTTGATTATGTCATGTATGACTAATCAATTTTAACTTCTACCATGAGCTAGTCAACTAACTAGAACTCCTTTTAACCCCACTCACCACTCACCAATTACCACTCATCATTCACTCCATTTCACTTCCAATTCTCTTTCTAATTCTCTCTCAACACACACACACACACACACTATTATGAACGTATTTTTCCAGTAGTTAATCATCATCTTCATCAAAAATCACTTCAAGAATCAAGCTATAATCATCATAGGAAGAACACTTCAAGAACACTTCAAAAATCCCTTCAAGTTTACTAATTTACTTCCAAGCTTTCTAATCCATTCCAAGTAATCATCTAAGATCAAGAAACCTTTGTTATATACAGTAGGTTATCTTTCTTATTCAAGGTAATATTCATATTCAAACTTTGATTCAATTTCTATAACTATAAACTATCTTAATTCGAGTAAAAATCTTACTTGAACTTGTTTTTGTGTCATGATCCTACTTCAAGAACTTTCAAGCCATCCAAGATCCTTTGAAGCTAGATCATTTCTTGTCACTTCCAGTAGGTTTACCTACTAAACTTGAGGTAGTAATGATGTTCATAACATCATTCGATTCATATATATAAAACTATCTTATTCGAAGGTTTAAACTCGTAATCACTAGAACATAGTTTAGTTAATTCTAAACTTGTTCGCAAACAAAAGTTAATCCTTCTAACTTGACTTTTAAAATTAACTACACACATGTTCTATATCTATATGATATGCTAACTTAATGATTTAAAACCTGGAAACACGAAAAACACCGTAAAACCGGATTTACGCCGTCGTAGTAACACCGCGGGCTGTTTTGGGTTAGTTAATTAAAAACTATGATAAACTTTGATTTAAAAGTTGTTATTCTGAGAAAATGATTTTTATTATGAACATGAAACTATATCCAAAAATTATGGTTAAACTCAAAGTGGAAGTATGTTTTCTAAAATGGTCATCTAGACGTCGTTCTTTCGACTGAAATGACTACCTTTACAAAAACGACTTGTAACTTATTTTTCCGACTATAAACCTATACTTTTCTGTTTAGATTCATAAAATAGAGTTCAATATGAAACCATAACAATTTGATTCACTCAAAACAGATTTAAAATGAAGAAGTTATGGGTAAAACAAGATTGGATAATTTTTCTCATTTTAGCTACGTGAAAATTGGTAACAAATCTATTCCAACCATAACTTAATCAACTTGTATTGTATATTATGTAATCTTGAGATACCATAGACATGTATACAATGTTTCGACCTATCATGTCGACACATCTATATATATTTCGGAACAGCCATAGACACTCTATATGTGAATGTTCGAGTTAGCTATACAGGGTTGAGGTTGATTCCAAAATATATATAGTTTGAGTTGTGATCAATACTGAGATACGTATACACTGGGTCGTGGATTGATTCAAGATAATATTTATCGATTTATTTCTGTACATCTAACTGTGGACAACTAGTTGTAGGTTACTAACGAGGACAGCTGACTTAATAAACTTAAAACATCAAAATATATTAAAAGTGTTGTAAATATATTTTAAACATACTTTGATATATATGTATATATTGTTATAGGTTCGTGAATCAACCAGTGGCCAAGTCTTACTTCCCGACGAAGTAAAAATCTGTGAAAGTGAGTTATAGTCCCACTTTTAAAATCTAATATTTTTAGGATGAGAATACATGCAGGTTTTATAAATGATTTACAAAATAGACACAAGTACGTGAAACTACATTCTATGGTTGAATTATCGAAATTGAATATGCCCCTTTTTATTAAGTCTGGTAATCTAAGAATTAGGGAACAGACACCCTAATTGACGCGAATCCTAAAGATAGATCTATTGGGCCTAACAAACCCCATCCAAAGTACCGGATGCTTTAGTACTTCGAAATTTATATCATATCCGAAGGGTGTCCCGGAATAATGGGGATATTCTTATATATATGCATCTTGTTAATGTCGGTTACCAGGTGTTCACCATATGAATGATTTTTATCTCTATGTATGGGATGTGTATTGAAATATGAAATCTTGTGGTCTATTGTTACGATTTGATATATATAGGTTAAACCTATAACTCACCAACATTTTTGTTGACGTTTAAAGCATATTTATTCTCAGGTGAATACTAAGAGCTTCCGCTGTTGCATACTAAAATAAGGACAAGATTTGGAGTCCATGTTTGTATGATATTGTGTAAAAACTGCATTCAAGAAACTGATTTCGATGTAACATATTTGTATTGTAAACCATTATGTAATGGTCGTGTGTAAACAGGATATTTTAGATTATCATTATTTGATAATCTACGTAAAGTTTTTTAAACCTTTATTTATGAAATAAAGGTTATGGCTTGTTTTAAAAATGAATGCAGTCTTTGAAAAACGTCTCATATAGAGGTCAAAACCTCGCAACGAAATCAATTAATATGGAACGTTTTTAATCAATAAGAACGGGACATTTCAGGATCTATGGTGGATGGTTTTGAGGGTTGAAGAGAAGCTCGAACAAAACATGGTATGCAGGTGGGTTATCATCTTGGTTGTGATTTTATGATGATTTTGGTGGTAGTCTGATCAAAATGGTGAGCGATAGAAGAGGCGGTTAGTAATAGGATTGCCTGTTGTGAACAAGAAAATTGTTGTGGTAGCAACAAGAGAGTGGGAGAGAAGAGAGGTAGAAAGGGTGTTGGTTAATGGTGTTATTTTGGTGATCGATGGAACGAAACAGAAGCACAACAGATTAACGAGTTTTTGGTGATTGTTGTAGGTTCATTGAAGAGAGAGAGAGAGAGATGAGATAGATGATGTCATAACCCGTCCTTAACCATAAGAACGCGTTAGATAACGTATGATTTCATTGCGAGGTATTGACCTCTATATGAGACATTTTTGAAAGAAAACTGCATATATTATACATTACAAACCATAACCATTATTTTTGTTACAAGCTTAAGACAATAAAAAGAAGATTAACGTTTAGCGATAATCTTCGACTTACAAACTTTACAAATGATGACAACAACACGGTTTCTAGCATATTTTACAATACAACATCTCGGATATGCAGTTTTATTTTTGACACAAACATGCGTACGCAAGATCCTGGTTAGATCCAACATGATACAGCGGAAGCTTTAGAAATCACCTGAGAATAGACATGTTTTAAAAAGGTCAACATAAAGTTGGTGAGATATAGGTTTAATGCCGGCAGCAATATATATATATATAGACCACAAGATTTCGTATATAAACAGTTTAATAAAAGTATTCTAAGTGGTTGAGCACTCGGTAACCATACTTAACATTTTCACGTCGCATATTCCCTTTAATATGAAATCTTACTACACCGTACCAAGTGTAGTCACAAAACGAAGTACTGTGCAACCGTTGAATACTGGTCGTCCAGTCCGGTTGGGGTTGTCAGGCCCGATAGATCTATCAACAGGATTCGCGTTTACAATACCGCTGTAAATATTAGTTACCAAGCTACAGGGAAGTATGCCAGTGGTACAACTCAACGTAGAATATATTTTTCAGTTACTTGTGTCCATAGCGTAAAACATAAAGTACATGTATTCTCATCCCGAAATATTTAGAGTTTAAAAGTGGGACTATATACTCACTTTTGTCTTGATGATATAAATAATTTGACTCGGTCTTCCGGTTGATATCACGAACCTATCCATATATAATATATCAATATGTTTTCATTTTAAACAAACGTTATATATATATACTTGTTATACTTTTAATACTTTGAATATTTCCTTAGTCCGAAGTTAGCAGTCCGAGGTTAGCAATTCAATTTTTAATGGTTCATTTTTAGATGTTTAATATACCCGCAATGAATAAATACAACCCCCAACGAAATAAATAAAACTCCCGTAAAACCCCATCATAAATGTATTGGTCGAGATTAATCTTGACCCATGGTACCGGTGTTGTCAAATGACGTGTTGCGTACAATCATGGGATCTTATGATTAATCTTCTCGTGTTGCTTACGGGTGATCCTGAACCATATGAAATTGAATTATGAGTACATATATATAAAATATCATATTATCTTAGAAGTATGTGATTTTATGTAAATTTTTCCAATGAATCCCGAAGTCATTTAAGCCTTGGATAACCAATTTTGTTTCGGTCATAGTTTCTTCGTTACAAGTCCGTTTTCGTTGATTCAACTTGCCATCTCCTTGGATCGAGTCCCTCTTTAAGACTATGAACTGTAAATACCTTAGTTTGTATTCAAAATCACACGGCATAGGTCAAACTTTAGTGAAACTTATGAAGTTAATCATTTTCGTTACAACAAAATCATTTAATGACCATTTTTCTAAAAATACCTATACTTTGAAAAACCAAGTTTTACCTTGTTAAATTAGCATATACATAAGTTATATTACAGGTCTTGAAGTATTTTAAAAGTTAAGTTAGAAGGATCTATTTAGTTTGCAAACAAGTTTGAAAACATTCAAACTATGTTCTTGTTGTTAAACTTGTATACCACAAAATATGATAGCTATATATATATGAATCGAATAAGGTTATGAACATATATTCTACCTCAAGTTCCTTGGATGAAGTTGCTGTAAAAGAGAAGTAAGAAGCTAGAATCAAAAGGGTGATAGAAGTGGATGAAAGATTGGAAGTAAGTTGGTGTTCTTGGAGGGTTTTCTTGAAGTGTTTTTGTATGGTTTTCTTATGGTGTTTTAGTATGGTTTTTGAAGCTAGATCTTCAAGGTTATGAGCTGAGGTGGTTAAGGTGTTTTAGGGTTCATAAGTATGTGTGTGTTTTGGCTAGATACTTGGAGTAAAATGAATCAAAAATGGGTTACTCCTAACCCTTTAAAAAACGTGAATGGGGGAGTATGGAGACAAAATTTCAAGTGATAATTTTATGTATCTAGTCCTAATTGCTTCCAAGTTCAATTACCTAGCCCTCATGGCATGAATAATGGCTGGTTAGGTGGTGATTTTGATGTGTATTTACTATTAGTAAATACGTATAGAAGCTTGGTATGATACGAGTACAAATACTCTAGGTATACGTATAGAAATTTTGTGAAAAATGGAATGAGGATTCAAATATAGCTATCTTTTGTGAATACACTTATATGATTTTATGTATTTAAGTTCTTAAAAGTGATTAAATACATTACTTATACGATATATGTATAAACATTATAAGTCTTAAGTATTTATGTCAAATAACGTTACGTATAGTTATCGTTTTGAAAACTTAAGTTAGTAGTTTCAAAATACACATATAACTTGTTGTTATTAATACAAAATGAGATATTAAAACATTTATTAATCATGTTAAATATGTATATATACATTTATATACACAAACGTACAATTATCATATATTGTATAGTTCGTGATATCATCGGTCAAACTAGACGGTCAAACGTTGTGTAAAACTCTTTTCGGAAATATAAATCTCGACAATTTGGATTGCTTATCATGTTGGCAAGGTTTAATTTATGTAAATATTAATCTTATAAGTATAGAATGATCGAAAAAATGCGGGTCGTTACATTACCTCCCCGTTAAATAAATTTCGTCCCGAAATTTTAAAATTGTACCTATTTTGCGTCATCGAGAAACAAGTGTGGATACTTTTGCTTCATCTGATCCTCTCGTTCCCAAGTAAACTCGGGACCTCTTCTAGCATTCCAACGAACCTTAACAATCGGTATATTGCTCTGTTTGAGCTGTTTAACTTCACGGTCCATGATTTCGATTGGTTCTTCGACGAATTGTAGTTTCTCGTCGACATGGATTTCCTCAAGAGGAATGGTGAGGTCTTCCTTTGCAAGACACTTCTTAAGGTTTGAGACGTGAAAGGTATTATGTACTCCGGCGAGTTGTTGTGGTAACTCGAGTCGATAAGCTACCGGTCCAATGCGTTCGATGATCTTAAACGGGCCTACGTATCTTGGGTTCAGTTTACCCCTTTTGCCGAAACGTATTACACCTTTCCAAGGTGACACCTTTAGCATAACCATGTCCCCGACCTGAAACTTTAATGGTTTCCTTCGGACATCGGCGTAGCTCTTTTGGCGACTGCGGGCTGTTTTTAATCTCTCCTTGATTTGCACTATCTTCTCAGTCGTTTCATGTATGATCTCGGGACCAGTTAATTGTCGATCTCCTACTTCATTCCAACAGATAGGAGATCTACACTTCCTTCCATACAATGCTTCGAATGGCGCAGCTCCAATGCTCGCATGATAACTATTATTATACGAGAATTCTGCTAACGGTAGATATTTATCCCAACCGTTTCCAAAATCGATCACACATGCCCTGAGCATGTCTTCAAGAGTCTGAATTGTTCTTTCACTCTGCCCGTCGGTCTGCGGATGATATGCGGTACTCATATCCAAACGAGTTCCTAATGCCTCCTGTAGTGATTGCCAAAACTTTGAGGTAAATCTACTATCACGATCGGATATAATGGAAATAGGTATCCCATGCCTTGAAACAACTTCCTTTATATACAATCGTAATAGTTTCTCCATTCTATCCGTTTCCTTTATAGGCAAGAAATGTGCAGACTTGGTGAGACGATCAACAATCACCCAAATGGTGTCGTATCCCCAGGCAGTCTTTGGTAACTTCGTGATGAAATCCATGGTAATACCATCCCATTTCCATTCTGGGATTTCTGGTTGTTGAAGTAACCCTGACGGCTTCTGGTGTTCTGCTTTGACCTTAGAACAAGTTAAACACTCCCCAACATATGTTGCAACGTCTATCTTCAAATTAGGCCACCAATAATGCGTCTTAAGATCTTGGTACATCTTTCCAACTCCAGGATGTATCGAATATCTTGTCTTATGTGCCTCGTTCAATATCAACTTCCTTAATCCACCCAACTTCGGTACCCAAATACGATTTGCAAAATATCGAATTCCATCTTCCCGCATAACGAGTTGCTTCTCATACTTCTTCATTATTTCATTTCCTATATTTTCTTTAGTAAGTGCTTCTCGTTGAACTTCTTTGATTTGTGAGTTGAGATTCATGCGAATTTTTATGTTCATCGCTCGTACTCGGATTGGTTCTCGTTCCTTTCTGCTTAGAGCATCGGCCACCACGTTCGCCTTCCCGGGATGATAACGAATTTCACAATCATAGTCGTTTATCAGCTCGACCCACCTACGTTGCCTCATGTTCAGCTGTTTCTGATCAAAAATATGTTGAAGGCTTTTATGATCAGTAAACACAGTGAATTTAACCCCATACAAGTAGTGTCTCCACATCTTCAATGCAAACACGACTGCTCCCAATTCTAGATCATGCGTCGTATAATTCCGCTCGTGAATCTTCAATTGTCGAGATGCAAATGCAATTACTTTCTTTCGTTGCATAAGAACACAACCAAAACCTTGTCGCGAAGCGTCACAATATATTTCAAAATCATCGTTCCCTTCAGGTAACGATAAAATAGGCGCCGTAGTTAACTTCTTCTTCAGTAATTGAAATGCGTTCTCCTGCTCCGAGGTCCATTCGTATTTCTTCCCTTTTTGCGTTAATGTTGTCAGCGGCTTAGCTATTCGGGAAAAATCTTGAATAAACCTTCTATAATAACCGGCTAAACCCAAAAATTGACGTATCTGCGTTGGTGTCTTAGGAGTCTCCCATTTTTCAATAGCTTCAGTTTTTGCTGGATCAACCTGAATTCCTTCGCTATTAACAACGTGACCAAGAAATTGCACTTCTTTCAACCAGAAAGCACACTTAGAAAATTTAGCATAAAGTTGTTCTTTTCTCAACAACTCCAGTATCAACCTTAAATGCTCTTCATGCTCTTGCTCATTCTTGGAATAGATAAGAATATCATCAATGAAAACGATAACAAACTTATCTAAATACGGACTACAAACTCGATTCATGAGGTCCATGAATACAGCTGGCGCATTCGTCAATCCAAACGGCATAACCAAAAATTCGTAATGACCATAACGTGTCCGAAAAGCAGTTTTCGGAATATCCTCTTCTTTGACGCGTAGTTGATGATAGCCCGATCTTAAGTCGATTTTTGAATAAACACATGATCCTTGCAATTGATCAAATAAATCATCAATTCTCGGTAGTGGATACCGATTCTTGATAGTTAACTTATTTAATTCACGATAGTCTATACACATCCTAAAAGATCCATCTTTCTTCTTAACAAATAAAATTGGAGCTCCCCACGGTGAAGTACTCGGTCGTATGAATCCACGGTCCAGTAATTCTTTTAACTGACTTTGAAGTTCTTTTAACTCGGACGGTGCAAGTCTATATGGAGCACGAGCCACTGGTGCAGCTCCTGGTACTAAATCTATTTGAAATTCTACCGATCTAAATGGAGGTAATCCCGGCAACTCTTCCGGAAAAACTTCAGGAAAATCTCTTGCCACAGGCACGTCGTTGATGCACTTTTCTTTCTTTTCGACTTTATTAACATGTGCTAAAATAGCGTAACATCCCTTTTCTAAACACTTCTTGGCTTTCAAACAGCTAATGAGTTTTAGCTTTGACTTACCCTTCTCTCCATAAATCATCACCGGTATTTTATCCTTACCAGGAATACGAATTGCCTTCTTGGCACAAACAATTTCCGCTCCTATTTTGGACATCCAGTCCATGCCGACTATTACATCAAAACCTCCTAATTCCACGGGTATTAAGTCGATTTTAAACGTTTCTCCGGCTAGATTTATTTCACAATCACGACAAATTTTATCGGCTTTAATTAGCTTACCATTAGCTAACTCAATCAAGTACTTAGCATCTAGAGGTAATGATGAACAATTCAATTTAGTGTAAAAATTTATACACACGTAACTTCTATCGGCGCCAGTATCAAATAAAATAGATGCTGATAAGTTATTAATGGTAAACGTACCCGTAACAAGTTCCGGGTCTTCTCGTGCCTCTCTAGCATTAATAACAAACGCTCTTCCACGTGCAGGTCCGCCATTCTGATTCGGGCACTGGCTCTTATAGTGACCTTGTTTTCCACACCCAAAACAAGTAATGTTAGCCAAAGCAGTTCTATTTGCGTTGGTGGCAGGAGTCTTGTTACCATTTGCATTTGTAACGAGAGCCTTACAATCTTCAGCAAGATGTCCCTGTCTATTGCATTTAGTGCACAACACACTACAGTAACCAAAATGATGTTTGTGACAACGGTTGCATAAAGGACTTTGTCCTTTGTAACCAAAGCCTGAACCGCTACCCGCACCTTTCGTGGTTTCTTGTTTCTTATAAGGTTGTTGTTGGTTACCTCGATCATAACCTCCATTCCACTTTTTCTTGTTCCCCAATACCTTCACCTCAGTATTGAATGCTTTCTTGTCCAAAATGACCTGATCCATTAGCTCGTTTGCCATGGTTATAGCTTCATGAATTGTCTTAGGTTTCGATGCTGTAACGTTTGCCTTGACCTTTTTGGGCAAACCACCTTTGTACATTTCAATCTTCCGTGCTTCGGTTGGAACCAATTCAGGACATAGTAAAACCAATTCCATGAATCGCTGATTGTAGTTGGTGATTTCAGTACCAACCACCTTCAAACTTCGTAACTCATCTTCTAACTTAATAACCTCATTCCTTGGACAATACTCGGTGATTATCATTGCTTTGAATTCTTCCCATGGAGTATCATAAGCTGCATCTCCTCCTACCGCCTTCACATAATTCTTCCACCATGTGAGTGCACTATCTTGTAAAGTGCACGATGCATACTTGGTCATGTCTTTTTCATCACAACCGCTGATTTTGAACACCGTCTCCATCTTTTCTATCCATCGGGTTAAACCGATAGGTCCTTCCGTTCCACTGAATGATGAAGGTTTGCAAGCTTGAAACGTCTTGTAGGAGCATCCTACGCGAGGATTTGGATTAGCTGCAGTAGCTCTTGCAGCTTCGACCCATAGCATTCTATCGTTGACTCGCTGGTTGATGAAGTTCTCGACTTCTTGTTCCGTCATTCGGTTCAATCGCGCCATTTCCTAATGAAAGAAAATAATTATTCACATGGATTATTATAGATGTAGTGTGTATTTATAGTACATTTATAGCTTGTTAATAATATGAACCAGGTATTATTATAAAAGCCTTTTCTTCTTATTAGCGTTTTATAATTATATCTTGGGTAGTACCTACCCGTTAATGTTCATACTTAATAGCTTAGTACAGAATCAATTACTACAATCTAAATAATACTTAACCATGGAAAATTATTGCATTTCATACTTCGCTATTTTACATATGCTTATCTTACATCAAACTTTAAGCAAACCACACTAATAATATTATACAAAACATTATATGATTCCATGGCTTAATACGGCAGTGCATCGTTCGGTCTATTTTCTAGGGCGTTTAGTTCCAATGAATGGCCTAACGCTTATCCTAGCTGTCTGCCTACGTTTTGGCTGAGGAGCCGAAGAACTAGATGCGGGGATTGCACTAATAGGAATAGCGGGAATAGGGGTGGTAGTGTTGAGTGGAATTGGTGCTACGTCATTCTTACTAAGTTCGGGATTTGAATTTTCTAATTCATTCGCTTTTCGTTTCTTTCCTTGATCGAATTTTTCTTTCGTAATTTCTAGTATTTCTTCCTCGGGTTCACTTTCCTCTTCGGGTTCACTTTCCTCCTCGGGTTCACTTTCCTCTTCGGGTTCACTTTCCTCCTCGGGTTCACTTTCCGATATTTCTATAGTTGGTTCATCTGGAAATTGTGAGTCTTCCCCAAAAATACCATTTTCGTCATCGGATATGTTAATGACTGAAACACAATCTGAAGATTCTGGTTCGGAATCGCTGAATGTGATAACAAGTTTTGAGCCCGACATCTATCATATAACAACTAACCCATTAGTACTACATAATATTTACATATAAATTTTAACCAACAATGATAAGCAATGGTTTTTAAATCAGACCCGGTCAAAGTCCAGACTTACTAATGTATCCTAACGACTTATCGGTTAGACACACTAATGCAAACCTGGTTCGCTAAGACCAACGCTCTGATACCACATGTCATAACCCGTCCTTAACCATAAGAACGCGTTAGATAACGTATGATTTCATTGCGAGGTATTGACCTCTATATGAGACATTTTTGAAAGAAAACTGCATATATTATACATTACAAACCATAACCATTATTTTTGTTACAAGCTTAAGACAATAAAAAGAAGATTAACGTTTAGCGATAATCTTCGACTTACAAACTTTACAAATGATGACAACAACACGGTTTCTAGCATATTTTACAATACAACATCTCGGATATGCAGTTTTATTTTTGACACAAACATGCGTACGCAAGATCCTGGTTAGATCCAACATGATACAGCGGAAGCTTTAGAAATCACCTGAGAATAGACATGTTTTAAAAAGGTCAACATAAAGTTGGTGAGATATAGGTTTAATGCCGGCAGCAATATATATATATATAGACCACAAGATTTCGTATATAAACAGTTTAATAAAAGTATTCTAAGTGGTTGAGCACTCGGTAACCATACTTAACATTTTCACGTCGCATATTCCCTTTAATATGAAATCTTACTACACCGTACCAAGTGTAGTCACAAAACGAAGTACTGTGCAACCGTTGAATACTGGTCGTCCAGTCCGGTTGGGGTTGTCAGGCCCGATAGATCTATCAACAGGATTCGCGTTTACAATACCGCTGTAAATATTAGTTACCAAGCTACAGGGAAGTATGCCAGTGGTACAACTCAACGTAGAATATATTTTTCAGTTACTTGTGTCCATAGCGTAAAACATAAAGTACATGTATTCTCATCCCGAAATATTTAGAGTTTAAAAGTGGGACTATATACTCACTTTTGTCTTGATGATATAAATAATTTGACTCGGTCTTCCGGTTGATATCACGAACCTATCCATATATAATATATCAATATGTTTTCATTTTAAACAAACGTTATATATATATACTTGTTATACTTTTAATACTTTGAATATTTCCTTAGTCCGAAGTTAGCAGTCCGAGGTTAGCAATTCAATTTTTAATGGTTCATTTTTAGATGTTTAATATACCCGCAATGAATAAATACAACCCCCAACGAAATAAATAAAACTCCCGTAAAACCCCATCATAAATGTATTGGTCGAGATTAATCTTGACCCATGGTACCGGTGTTGTCAAATGACGTGTTGCGTACAATCATGGGATCTTATGATTAATCTTCTCGTGTTGCTTACGGGTGATCCTGAACCATATGAAATTGAATTATGAGTACATATATATAAAATATCATATTATCTTAGAAGTATGTGATTTTATGTAAATTTTTCCAATGAATCCCGAAGTCATTTAAGCCTTGGATAACCAATTTTGTTTCGGTCATAGTTTCTTCGTTACAAGTCCGTTTTCGTTGATTCAACTTGCCATCTCCTTGGATCGAGTCCCTCTTTAAGACTATGAACTGTAAATACCTTAGTTTGTATTCAAAATCACACGGCATAGGTCAAACTTTAGTGAAACTTATGAAGTTAATCATTTTCGTTACAACAAAATCATTTAATGACCATTTTTCTAAAAATACCTATACTTTGAAAAACCAAGTTTTACCTTGTTAAATTAGCATATACATAAGTTATATTACAGGTCTTGAAGTATTTTAAAAGTTAAGTTAGAAGGATCTATTTAGTTTGCAAACAAGTTTGAAAACATTCAAACTATGTTCTTGTTGTTAAACTTGTATACCACAAAATATGATAGCTATATATATATGAATCGAATAAGGTTATGAACATATATTCTACCTCAAGTTCCTTGGATGAAGTTGCTGTAAAAGAGAAGTAAGAAGCTAGAATCAAAAGGGTGATAGAAGTGGATGAAAGATTGGAAGTAAGTTGGTGTTCTTGGAGGGTTTTCTTGAAGTGTTTTTGTATGGTTTTCTTATGGTGTTTTAGTATGGTTTTTGAAGCTAGATCTTCAAGGTTATGAGCTGAGGTGGTTAAGGTGTTTTAGGGTTCATAAGTATGTGTGTGTTTTGGCTAGATACTTGGAGTAAAATGAATCAAAAATGGGTTACTCCTAACCCTTTAAAAAACGTGAATGGGGGAGTATGGAGACAAAATTTCAAGTGATAATTTTATGTATCTAGTCCTAATTGCTTCCAAGTTCAATTACCTAGCCCTCATGGCATGAATAATGGCTGGTTAGGTGGTGATTTTGATGTGTATTTACTATTAGTAAATACGTATAGAAGCTTGGTATGATACGAGTACAAATACTCTAGGTATACGTATAGAAATTTTGTGAAAAATGGAATGAGGATTCAAATATAGCTATCTTTTGTGAATACACTTATATGATTTTATGTATTTAAGTTCTTAAAAGTGATTAAATACATTACTTATACGATATATGTATAAACATTATAAGTCTTAAGTATTTATGTCAAATAACGTTACGTATAGTTATCATTTTGAAAACTTAAGTTAGTAGTTTCAAAATACACATATAACTTGTTGTTATTAATACAAAATGAGATATTAAAACATTTATTAATCATGTTAAATATGTATATATACATTTATATACACAAACGTACAATTATCATATATTGTATAGTTCGTGATATCATCGGTCAAACTAGACGGTCAAACGTTGTGTAAAACTCTTTTCGGAAATATAAATCTCGACAATTTGGATTGCTTATCATGTTGGCAAGGTTTAATTTATGTAAATATTAATCTTATAAGTATAGAATGATCGAAAAAATGCGGGTCGTTACAGATGAGAAGAATACTTGGAAGCTTTTGATGATCATGATAAGGGTGGTGATTAGGGTGTCGGGTTATTGAAGATGAAATGGGTGTTTAGTGTTGCTAAAACAAGAACAAGAAAAATGGTGATGGAAGTGTGGTTGATGCTCGTTTGAATCAAAACAGAAAAATAGCTGTAGAACAAATGGGTGTCGGTTTGGGTTATTATTCGAACCAGAGATAGAAAATAAGGATCGAGTAGCAGATGATTGTGGAGCTCAACGGTGGTTCTAGGTGTTTATGGTTTGGACAGAAAATAGAGTGTTCGATTGTTTGTTGATGATGGCTTTTGAGTTCCAAAAGATGATTAATTAGAACATGAAATAAGGAAGTGGAAGGTTTACAAGTGGGTTAGATGGATATCTAATTCATATGCTATGTATGAAAGTATACATATAACTATCACATATTATGTGTCAAACAAACACAGTACTAATTTTAATTAATATAATAATAAATCAATTATTCTAAACGTGTAATTGTATTTTAATTCTGCCGACACCCATTTCATTACTCATGATACATATATTTATATATTATATAATATATAATATATTTAATCTTTAGAATTAATTAAATATTATATTATATTTACGTGCGTAGTAAAAATGTAATTTTTGTTCAAATGACTCGTACGTTGTCACTCGACTCATGTACCGCCTTCGGTTTTTCGAACGCACTTTCGTACGTTTAGAAAACTAGCCATTTACGTTACGCTACGTGTACCCTTATTAATAATTTGACTTACTCATCAATAAATTACCTTATAAAAAAAGTAACTTATAACATTGTGCGTTGTGGTCATTTGCTTCTATAAATCAGTGACTCGTTGTTTATCAAAAATATATTATTTTAAATCAGGACGTTTTATGACTAAGTTAAAATATATATATATTTTTATTTAGAATTGTAAATTTGTACATAATATATATGCTTGAAATATTTATCTAATGATATAATATTTAATCCTTCAAAACCAATTATATTTCAAAGTTCGTTTTATATAATTTAACTCGTTTTAAATAATAGTAGTTATTTACCAAATAATATTTTTAATATGAAAACTAAATAGTTGATTTATCAAGGGACACGATTTAATCAAAGTAAAGTACACTTTTGAAATTTAAAACGGAAATGATTACTAACTTTTGACTAACTCTCGTAAATGACACTTTTGTAAATCACATTTACCAAATATTCCGGATACCGTTAAAAAGGAAAGGTTTTCTAAATCAAAGTGGACCTCTCAATGAAGACTCGTAATCATACAATGTATCTGATAAATCAATCATTTGATATTATCTTCTAATTTTATTGATAAACATATTGAAACAAATGCGTTCTCGTAAAGCATTATACGTTTAAATACTTTGTTGACATTTTCAAGTTATAATATATACACATATACATATATAATCATATATGTTCATTTAATGGTTCGTGAATCGTTGGAATTTAGTCGAGGTTAAATGAATGTATGAACACGATTTAAAATTCTTGAGATTTAACTTAACAAACTTTGCTTATCGTGTCGGAAACATATAAAGATTAAAGTTTAAATTTGTTCGGAAATTTCCGGGTCATCACACAATCCACCCCGGAACGTTCAGTGCTCCAGATGTGGAGGATGAGGCAGAGGTTTACGATGCTGATTATATGCATGAGCTTGAAAGTAAGTTTAAGGAAGCTCGGGAAAAGATTGCTGAGCTTGAGTTAGCAAGAAATTCGGGTAATGAGGATACACCACCGGGTTTTACCACTGCTCAATCGCAAACCATACCGCAAATAAACTAGAACCAGTACCAATACCCATTACAGAACCAATTCCCTCAACATGTTATGCCACCATAGTTTAACTAACAATATCAAAATCCCATGATGATGAACCAAGTTCAGCCGCCCATATACTAAAACCCATTTCCGCAACAGCAATTTCAACAACAATACCAACCACCAAAAAGATGCACCTTTAAACAATTCAGGGATTGTGGACCTTCTCCCTACTCAGGAAGTTTTGACCCAACCACAACTCTCAACTGGTTAAGGGAAGTTGAAAAGGCATTCGAGCCATGTCAGTGTGATCCAGAATTGAAGGTAACTTATGCGAGTAGGTTGTTGAAAGACAGAGCTATGGTGTGGTGGGATTCTATGATAGCAAGTGTTCCTCCAGAACAAGTTCGAATGATCACTTGGGAGCAGTTTTATGGTAAAGTATGTGAGCTGTACTGCAATGTGTTCGATATGAATACAATTAAGATGGAATTCTTGAAATGCGGATGATGTCGTAGATGTCAATTAATGAGGTGATTGAGAAATACATGGACAAGTTAAGGTTTGTGCAACAATGGGTGGCTGACGAACAATCAAGAATCCATCATTTTGTAAATATGATCTTGCCGGAATACAGGACGTTTGTAAGGTCCGCGCCGATGTTATCTCAGGCTTTTGTGATGGCAAAGATGGTAGAAAGTGATGTACGAGCAGCAAGGGGTATGAATTTGGGAAACGTTATATCGCAGGGTAGTCAGGCTACCAGTCAGTCAGGTTCTAAGTCTAAGAAATCTTTTGGGTTTAGACAAAAGGGTAAAGGGAATCAAGCAAGTTCAGGGTCTGGTTCAGGAAGGAGAGAATGGTGTAAAGGTTGTAAGTCTTATCACAGTGGGCATTGTTCAGAGGTAATGAGAAGGTGTTTAAGATGTGGTATGGTAGGTCATGAATCTCAGGGGTGTTCCTTCAGGGAGAATGTGTGTTGGAGTTGTCATCAGTCAGGTCATCGTTCAGTAAGTTGTCAGGCGTCAAAGGGTGCAAGTTCCGGGGCAGGGTCAGGGGCGTATTCGGCATCTGTCGGGGGTTCCACAGCCTCTAGTAGACAGAAGAGAAAGAACCCACCGACTGCGGAAGCTAGGGCCTTTCAGATGACAGTTGAGGCCGCAACTAATAATGATGACATCATAACCGGTATGTTCTTGATCAACTCAATACCTGCTAGAGTATTGTTTGATTCGGGTGCAAATAGGACATTTATGTCTATAGATTTTTGAACCAAGTTAGGGTTACCTACTACTGTGCTGCCTGAGCCTGTTAGAGTAGAGGTAGCTGATGGTAAGACGGTTTCAGTCACAACGTATGTGTCTGGGGCTATGATATCGGCTAAATAGTCATGTTTTTACCCCCGATATTAGCCCCATTTATGATAAAGTAATTGAATTTATCATCTAAATAAGCATTTATTTGCTTCATTTGGTAGATTATGTCATTACAAAGGCTATGTCTCAAGAATCACTAAAAACGGATGAAAAACGAGGAAAAACGAGCAAAACCGACTAAGACGATTAACTCGCGTTTAAATAACTTATTTTATAATTTTTGGAAAAGTTTATTTTACTAGATTCTCATGTTGTAGGATATTCAATTACGAACGCGTGTGCACAAGAATCGTCAAAAACGGAGCTAAAACGAAGATTCTAGAGCGAAAACGGTGAAAGACAAGATACGATCCAGCAAACCCCTTGCTAAACGGCTTGCCATAATGGAAAACGGCCTGCCAGCAAATGGGCACCAAAAACGGCTTGCCCGAGCAAACGAGCATCGAAAACGGCCTTGGCAAACGGCTTGCCAAACCCCCTGCCAAACGGCGTGCCAGGGGTTTTTCAGCAATTTAATTACAATTTTGCCACCAAGCATTTCCTATAAATGGGGGCTTCATCCCACATTTCAACACACCATTCTTCACTTCTCTCTCTAGATATCTCTCTATAGTCGCTCTCTATTGATCTATAGGAGATTAGTTCTCTCTCTACATTCTCTCTCTAGTTTCTAGAGAGAGAAAAGTATAGAGATTAGGAAATGTAATTATCTCTCTATTGTCGCTCTCTAGTGATCAATAGGAGATTAGTATATAGTTAGTAGTAGAAGCTATCGAGCATTATAACGCTATGGATATTATGAAGAAATACAAGTGTTATTCTGCCGACATTATTCGGTAACATCTATCCTTTCTTTAATTAATTTATTATAATATTCTTGTTTGATGTTTGTGATTTATTAATATTAGAAATGCTTGTTGCCATGATGTGTGAGTAATTGCTTGATTGTTTGTCATGATTTAATAATGTTAGTTAGGGATGATTATCGTTCAGTACTCGCTTTCTGTCTATGATATTAAACCTCGTTATTATCGTCCTTCCACCAATAAACGTGATTAAAACCTTTTATAAAGTCGACATTATAAGGGTAATTAATTATCTATGTTTATACATTGGTCAAGGTTTGAACCAATCAGAAATACTATAAAGTACATGGAGAATTACCATAGGACCAGATCAAGACATTGGTCAAGAGTATAAGACTCATGTCGATGTACTATATGACCACTTGGGCATGGTCAAGGTTAGAAGCTATGGAACCACTATAAGTCTAGCACATGGTGGATAACTAAGGGATTTATTGGGTAGATTTAAGTAAGGGCTGGTTTAAGTCATAAATGGGAGTTTAACGCACTACAATAAAAACTAAACTTATAAATCTTTAAGGATGACTGAGAACTATCAGAGTTTCTAATTTGTCTACAAACCCTTAGATTTTACCAAACCATTGACAGAAAGGAATTCGAAACACAACCATAACCACCCACTTGGGTGATACACTAAGGTGTTAAGAAAGGTTGGATATTATATATATGGCTATGCTACTTTAATCGTGCGCCCAAGGTATGCACTGCATCCAAGATGGGCCGCTCATATTCTTAAAATCGGATAAAGCGTCGGGAGTTGAGCATAGCCCATCCGATCAGAATCTTCAAAGCCTAGTTCCTCGTGACATGCTAATCGGGAAATCGCTTAGCAGGGAATCTAGTGTTCACACTGAGGTATATCTATCCAATGAGTGTCTCGCAATCATCCCGACACTATATTATTTTAAATCATGGTGAACCACGTCTTCTCTGTCCTTAGCTGTTGCATGCTAGCTAGCTTATTTTAATTATATTGCTTTAATATCTTAATTACAATTATATAAACTATTCAACCCAACTATTGCCTTTACATAATTTGATATTCCGGATAAAAGTGGTGTCTAGAATAAAACGGTTGGACTTGATTGTTGGATTTTCCGAACAGTCGCCAATTTATTGGGACCAAAAGGATCCTGCCTCTCCACACAAGGTGTACCTGGCCACTAGTCTTGGATACTAAATTGTGTACAAACTCAATCTTAATTACTAAACTATCTGAATAAACTCCGTTTCAAATTCGACCGCTCAAGGAACGACCCTAGGTTATATTTGCCCTTGCTAACCCATAGGAAGGAATAATAGATATAGGCCCAGCATATATAAATTAAACAATCAGCTTCTCCCGTTGATATCTTGAATTGACGTTTTGCGGCCTAACGACACCGCATAAATAAATCGTCCGATTTGGGCATATCAGGCTAGTATAGAAATTGATGGTAGACTACTTGCTATGTCCTGTTTAGTGTTGCCTATCCCTAGTTTCGACGTAGTATTAGGGATGAACTGGATGAGCCTACATAAGGCCCATATTAAGTGTGATAAGAAGATTGTGACTTTTCGATTGACCGACGAAACCCGTATTGTGGCCCGAGGGGAACGAAGTGGGTTCAGTTTTCCATTGATATCTATGATGAAGGCGAAGAAGTCACTTTCTAAAGGGTGTGATTCTTTTATGGCTTATGTTATTGATGCTAAGTTAGAGAAGAAATCTGTTACCAATATTCCGGTAGTTTCGAAATTTCCTGAGGTATTTCCTGATGAGTTACCGGGGTTGCCGCTGGTTAGAGAGTTAGAGTATAAGATTGAGTTGGCTCCGGGAACAACTCCAGTAGCTAAGGCTCCTTATAGGTTAGCACCTTCTGAAATCAGAGAGATGATGTCTCAGATACAAGAATTGTTAGATAGAGGGTTTATAAGACCGAGTTCCTCGCCGTGGGGTGCGCCGGTGTTGTTTGTAAAGAAGAAAGACGGTACTCTAAGAATGTGTATAGATTATCGAGAATTGAATAAGAGGACGGTTAAGAACAAGTATCCTTTACCCAGAATCGATGATCTGTTTGACCAGCTTCAAGGTGCGTCGTATTTTTCGAAAATAGATCTTAGATCTGGGTATCATCAGGCTCGGGTTATAGAATCAGATATACCGAAGACAGTGTTCAGAACGAGATATGGGCATTACGAGTTCTTGGTTATGCCATTTGGGTTGACGAATGCTCCAGCAGTTTTCATGGATCTGATGAACAGAGTTTGTAAACCGTATTTAGATCAGTTTGTGATTGAGTTTATCGATGATATATTGGTGTATTCAAAGTCAGAGGCTGATCATGCGACACATCTTCGATTGGTGTTAGAGTTGTTAAAGAAAGACCAGTTATACGCTAAGTTCTCGAAGTGTGAGTTTTGTCTTCGAGAGGTGCAATTTCTGGGTCATGTTATCTGTGAGGCAGGTATTAAAGTAGATCCATCGAAAATAGAAGCGGTAATGGGTTGGAATTCGCCGAAGATGCCGACAGAAGCTAAGAGTTTCTTGGGTCTTGCGGGTTATTATCGCCGATTTATAAAAGATTTTTCTAAAATAGCGGGTCCGTTAACCAAATTGAACAGAAAAGACGTAAGTTTTCGATGGAGTGACCAACAGGAACAGGCTTTTCAGACGCTCAAATAGTTATTGTGTCAAGCTCCAGTGTTAGCATTACCAGAGGGTTCAGACGACTTCGTGGTTTATTGTGATGCGTCAATTGCCGGGCTTGAAATGTCCTGTTCATATTGATTATAAACATTCCATATTAATTGATTTCGTCGCGAGGTTTTGACCTCTATATGAGACATTTTTCAAAGACTGCATTCATTTTTAACACAACCATAACCTTTATTTTATCTATAAAGGTTTAAAAAGCATTACGTAGATTATCAAATAATGATAATCTAAAATATACCGTTTACACACGACCATTACATAATGGTTTACAATAAGAATATATTACATCAAAAATAAGTTTCTTGAATGCAGTTTTTACATAATATCATACAAGCATGGACTCCAAATCTTGTCCTTATTTTTGTATGCAACAGCGGAAGCTCTTAATAATCACCTGAGAATAAACATGCTTAAAACGTCAACAAAAATGTTGGTGAGTTATAGGTTTAACCTATATATTATCAAATCATAATAATAGACCACAAGATTTCATATTTCAATATACATCACATACATAGAGATAAAAATCATTCATATGGTGAACACCTGGTAATCGACATTAACAAGATGCATATAAGAATATTCCCTATCATTCCGGGAAATCCTTCGAACATGATAAAAACGAATTTGAAGTACTAAAGCATCCGGTACTTTGGATGGGGTTCGTTAGGCCCAATAGATCTATCTTTAGGATTCGCGTCAATTAGTAGATCGGTTTACTAATTCTTAGGCTACCAAGCAAAAAGGGCATATTCGGCTTCGATCATTCACCCATATAATGTAGTTTCATTTACTTGTGTCTATTTTGTAAAACATTTATAAAACTGCATGTATTCTCATCTCAAAATATTAGATTTTAAAAGTGGGACTATAACTCACTTTCACATATTTTTTACTTCGTCGGGAGTAAGACTTGGCCACTGGTCGATTCACGAACCTATAACAAATATATACATATATATATATATATATATATATATATATATATATATATATATATATATATATATATATATATATATATATATATATATATATATATATATATATATCAAAGTATGTTCAAAATATATTTACAACATTTTTAATACATTTTGATGTTTTAAGTTTATTAAGTCAGCTGTCCCCGTTAGTAACCTACAACTAGTTGTCCATAGTTAGATGTACAGAAATAAATTGATATATATTATCTTGAATCAATCCACGACCCAGTGTATACATGTCTCAGGCTAGATCACAACTCAAAGTATATATATTTTTGGAATCAACCTCAACCCAGTATAGCTAACTCAAATATTACTGCATATAGAGTGTCTATGGTTGTTCCAAATAATATATATACATGGGTCGATATGATATGTCAAAACATTTGCCTACGTGTCTATGGTATCCCAAGATTACATAATATATTAGAATACATGTATAATATAATATAAGTTAGCTAGGATATGATTTGTATAGAATTGTTACAATATTTCCCGTAGCTACAACAATCAAAAAATATCCAATCTTGTTTTACCCATAACTTCTTCGTTTTAAATCCGTTTTGAGTGAATCAAATTGCTATGGTTTCATATTGAACTCTATTTTATGAATCTAAATAGAAAAAGTATAGGTTTATAGTCAGAAATATAAGTTACAAGTCGTTTGTAAGAGGTAGTCATTTCAGTCCAAAGAACGACGTCTTGATGACCATTTTGAAAAACATACTTCCACTTTGAGTATAACCATGATTTTTTGGATATAGTTTCATGTTCATAAGAAAATTTATTTTCCCAGAATAACAACTTTTAAATCAAAGTTTATCATAGTTTTTAATTATCAAACCTAAAACAGCCCGCGGTGTTACTACGACGGCGTATGTCCGGTTTTACGGTGTTTTTCGTGTTTCCAGGTTTTAAATCATTAAGTTAGCATATCAAATAGATATAGAACATGTGTTTAGTTGATTTTAAAATTCAAGTTAGAAGGATTAACTTTTGTTTGCGAACAAGTTTAGAATTAACTAAACTATGTTCAAGTGATTTCAAGTTTAAACCTTCGAATAAGGTAATTTTATATATATGAATTGAATGATGTTATGAACATCATTACTACCTCAAGTTTTGTGGATAAACCTACTGGAAATGAGAAAAATAGATCTAGCTTTAAAGGATCCTTGGATGGCTTGAAAGTTCTTGAAGCAGAATCATGACACGAAAACAAGTTCAAGTAAGATTTTCACTCGAAATAAGATTGTTATAGTTATAGAAATTGAATCAAAGTTTGAATATGAGTATTACCTTGTATTAGAAAGATATCTTACTATAAATAAAAAAGATTTCTTGAGGTTGAATGATCACTTTACAAGATTAGAAGTAAGCTAGCAAACTTGGAAGTACTCTTGATTTTATGAAACTAGAACTTATAGAATTTATGAAGAACACTTAGAACTTGAAGATAGAACTTGAGAGAGATTAATTAGATGAAGAAAATTGAAGAATGAAAGTGTTTGTAGGTGTTTTTGGTCGTTGGTATATGGATTAGATATAAAGGATGTGTAATTTTGTTTACATGTAAATAAGTCATGAATGATTACTAATATTTTTGTAATTTTATGAGATATTTCATGCTAGTTGTCAAATGATGGTTCCCACATGTGTTAGGTGACTCACATGGGCTGCTAAGAGCTGATCATTGGAGTGTATATACCAATAGTGTGACGATCGCTCCAAATCCATATGGACGAACACGTCATTCATTGATTTCATTGCGAGGCATTTGACCTCTATATGATACGTTTTGTAAACATTGCATTCTTTTGAAAAGGCACACCATAAATGAATATTTAAATCAAAGGTTTTCGACATCTGATGATTTCTACATATAGACAATCACCATAAATAATAGTTTACAACAGTACTTCCGTTAACAATGCAGTCAAAATAAGATACATGGTGATGATTTGGTGAATGCAACTTTTCCTTGAAAAATATGTCATGTAAGACTCCATGCACATAGCTTGTCTAACATCTAAGCAAACAGCGGAAGACTTCTAGAAAACCTGAGAATAAACATGCTAACAAGTGTCAACACAAAGGTTGGTGAGTTCATAGTTTTAATATTTCATATAATCTGTATATAAAGGTGGATCACAAGATTTCAGTTGTTTCATCCAGAAACGTTTATCAAAATATTCTACGAAATTAAGCACCCTGGTAAATAAACTTAACGTATATATAATTTGTACCCTTTGTATAATCATCTTAAAAATGCACGCAAACCAACGTGTACGCTTCTCAAATAGCATACGTCCGTTAAAAGGCTAGTGCTCTAGCTCGGACGGGGATGTCAAGCCCTATGGATCCATATACTACTACTCGCGCCCACCAGTTCTTATAACTGGCAGTTACTAGTTACCAAAGCTAAGGGATTTTCGGTTCAAACTCAGTGTAGAATTTAGTATGTACTTGTATCCATTGCGTTTAAAATAAAGTGCATGTATTCTCAGCCCAAAAATATATATTGCAAAAGCAATTAAAAAGGGAGCAAATGAAACTCACACATATAAATGTTGTAAAACAATTAATAAAGCATTTGCATGTATTCTCAGCCCAAAAATGTAAAGAGTAAAAGTGAGCAAATGAAACTCACGCATATAAATGTTGTAAAACAATTAATAAAGCATTTGCATGTATTCTCAGCCCAAAAATGTAAAGAGTAAAAGGGATCATATGAAACTCACCTTAGCAGCATATAAAGTTGTTCACCAAGATGTGACCGAAACTCGGATTACCAAATAATCGTAGATCTCAACGTATCAGTATTGAGATTCAATATTGTAGGAAAGTACGTAGATGTAACGGAGATGATAAACACTAGGTTTGATTCATAAATATACCCCCGAACATTACCCATAACCTCCTTGGCAATAACCCATAATTTCCTTAGCTCTATCCCGCTTGAAAACCATTTTGAAAGTGACATGCTCATAACCTCGTCGTAGTATTTTATGTATAAATGGTAATAATACTAATAATGATAATAAGATTAACAATAATATTAATCTTTGATAATAACAACAATAATAATAATAATAATAATAATAATAATAATAATAATAATAATAATAATAATATATGATAATAAAATAAATAACAGAGGGAGTAATATAAATTTTATGTGTGTGTTTCCCTCGAGCCAAGACTGTCGAAATATATAGATGTGGCCAGGATTTTTATCCCATGCGATCGCATGGTTATTGTGAGGGGAGGCCATGCGATCGCATGGCTCCTTTTTCCAGCCCACATGCATTTGTTTGTTACCTCGTCGACATATTAAATATTACGTAAATCGAATATTAAAATTTTAAAAAGTCGTATTTATTAAATACTTCAGAGATATTCTATGTAACTTATAATTAATAATTTCTATCATGTCGTTTTCATGTGAATAGTAAATGAATTAATTTAAATTCAACTATTTAAGCTACACATTGTACGTTGTGCTTTACAAATTGTACATTATTAATTTAACTTCGTTTCTTAAAAAAAATTACAAAAATTATATCATAAAAATAAAATGACTTAATACGTAAAATTTTTAATTTGAAATAGCATCGTTTAATAGTAAATTTTTAATCATTTCGTATACAAATATTATTCGCATGATTCCGTATATATCGAAAACTCTTATATTTATTAAAATATGTATATAATACATGTTATGACATTCGTGAATCATTGGACAAACAGGGTGGTCAACCGTTATATATAAAAAAATCACTTTTTAAAAGTTTTAAAACTTGTCAAAATTCATTGCTTATCATGTCGAAAATATTAAATCATATAGAGAATTGGTTTAAATAAGTCGAAATTTTCCGGGTCATCACAGTACCTCCCCGTTAAAGAAATTTCGTCCCGAAATTTGAGTGAGGTCGTCATGGTTAACAATAAAAATGTTTTTATGACGAATATGAGTTGATAAATAGAATTTCTATCACCGTTGAATAATATGGATAAAACAATCCAATTACTCGAAGCGTATGAGGGAAGTTATCGTAAAAGAGTGAAATGGAGAATAGATATGCGTCTTATCTCTTGACGTAGTAACGATTGATTTCTGAAATTTAAAGAATAGAAAATCTTCATAATCTAAATAAGATTTGATTCTTCGGTAATTGCGGAAATTAAGATTTCCTTTGATTAAATGCGTAATCTGCCTCGATTGCTATGTCTGATATTTCGCTATAAATTAACCACTTCCGTTTCATTATTTTCACCACTCCTACATCTTCTTCCTTATTTCATACTTCCAAAAGATTGTGAAATGCTTAATCCAGTTCTGATTCTTGATATACTCCTAACTTTTATATCTGTCATTCTTCTTTTTCATCTACCACCAGAGGAAGTTATTTTCTTCTACCATTACCTTGGGGTTATAGTATTTTTCATTCTCCCGTGTCTTTATATTACTATACGCATTGATATACACGGTTTGTAATTTCGGGGTTGTTATCTGGCTTTATATTCTCCATTATATTTCGGAGCTTCATGCTTTCGTTTTCTCTTCCCGACCTTAAGTCAAGCGAATAATGGTCCAGAATTCGTAGGTATGGAGTTTTGGATGAACATAGTTAATGTTCTGAGAAGGTAATCGTAATGGCATGATCTTGATTTTTCAAATTACCAGAATATCCAGAAAAGACCGAATTATCAAGAAATATATTTTCTTGATATATTTAGAGATTATATAGAATGAAAGAGTTATGTAACATGGTTCATGATGAGGGTGAGATCTGTGAACCTTTATCACGTTCCATTAGAAACTCAGCATAACTTACTGTAATATAATCACGTTGATCAAGTGTCATTATATTATACTAACTCATGCTTCAATTCCCAACATTACTTCAAAACGTCTATTTTTTGAATTTTTCAGATTTTAGAAACTAAAATAGTTTCTTTTATGATGTAACACTGATAGCGCGAAGAGATGAATAATTTTAGATAAGAATGGTTATAAAAAATATCTTCAGAAATATGGAGGATATTTATAATGGAAGATACGATGATATCATAGAATATTCAAGATAAGATGATGATGAAGAATATTGTCCGCAAAGGTTTTAGAGTAAGGAGCAAGGTATTTGCTAAGGATTTCAGCAGACACTGAATCATTTGTATTCTTTGAAGGTAGATTTCGTTTTTGTGATTTGTCCACAGCCTCCTTCATGGTCTGCTCAATCCGTTTTCCAGTTTCAAACCTTCTCTTTTTCTCAGCTTTACCACCATACTATTCTTTATCATCAAACTTTTGACTGTTAAGGTCGTTTACAGTTTTTGCTATTTCATCAGCATTTTTCCAAAATTCGGAGAACTAGTTTCGTAGTTTGGGGTGTTTTTCAGAAACTTCACATTCGAAGTATGTAAGTTTATAAGATATACATTATATGTATATATATAACTGTTGGCGTAGAATTGCTGCAAAATTCGAAATACTGATTGCTAATTCTCGGTAGTTGGTATAGCAATTATTGTTACAAGATGTAGGTGAGTACATGATGGGGTTTCAATGAGTATAATGATTTTTCAGAAGGTCACAGATCAATGAAGTTGTTGGTAAATTTACTGCTAATGTGGTGGAACATGAAAGGTTCCCCAGTAACAAGAACGTATATGTCAAGGTTATAATAAGGTTAATCTAAAAAGTCGAAGTTGACTGGTTGAAAGTGTGGTAAAACTGGATACTTTGAAAATGGATTGCAATATTATTTTCAGTAATAGCAATGCTAAAGGATCTTTCACATTTTTGAAGTCAAAGTATAGCTTTGAAAGATGTAGAGATCTAAGAATGATTTCACCGGTTCAGAGTTATGACTTGGATTCTGATCTGTCAATATCAGAATATGTAATTGAATTTGTATGAAAACGATTGTATATCGTTGTGAGCATTGTTAATAATTTTTGAATCAAAGTTGAAAAATGTACAGTGTAACATATTAATTGTGAACTTATATATTTCCCGAGTATTACCTACCCGTTAAAGATTTCACAAGTAATATTTTGTACAAAAGAATTTTTATTACCGTCTTTATGAAAATATATGTATGTATATTTTCTTCAGATGTAACACAGATTTAATGAGTTAATATCATATTAAGCTCATTTAATTTTTGGCTGGATTAGAAATGAATAATCTCTAAAATATTAAAGATTTCATAATCTTCGTGGAGTATTTTACTAATGTAATCAATACTTCGTTATTCAGTTTTATTGATATTTCCTCAGTGAATCATGTTGGTGCTTATGGAACTATCGCTAACTTCGCAAGGTACAAATGATATTTTCTGAAAAATTTCGAGTATATCGAAAATGAAAATGTAAAATCAATTATGTAATTGAATAATACACTTGGTTTATTATGAAATGGAATTCATTGGGTTGAAACAGAGATTGTAGTTAATAATGGTTAAGTTGTTAAGGAAGGATGTACATCATTGCATATTAGTAATATGAACTAACCGAGTAGTACCTACCAGTTAAGTTTCACACGTAATAGCTTAGTACGAAAAGATTTATTTTGATTTTAAAATTCATATATACTAAATATACATAAAATTTCTTCAGGGAAAATGAGTTAATACTTCATCGGTTATTGTTGCTGGTATTTATTGGTAACTAATGTGCGTATGACGTTGATGCTCATGGAACAGATTGTGAAGTTGAGGTTTGCGATGCGGATGTTGTTGGTGGTGGTAATGGTACTATTGGTGTTGTTGTCGATGGTACTGTTGATGCCGGTGATGATGCTGGTGCTTGTAACCCTTGCACCGTATTCTCCAAAGCCACTACCCGAGCGCGAAGCTCGTTGACTTCTTCTACTACACCGGGATGATTGGCAGTTCGGACGAGCGGATGAATAAGATCCAGAATTTGAGAGAGTATATGATCATGACGAGATATTCTGGAGATGAGAGAGAAAATGGTATTACGAACAGGTTCGTCGATAAGTGCTTCAGGTTCTTCGCCAAGAGGGCAATGTTGTGGATGGAAGGGATCGCCTTCTTCTTGTCTCCAATAATTAAGTAAGCTACGAACCCATCCCCAATTCATCCAGAATAGATGATGGCTAATTGGTTGATCCATTCCGGTTACACTGTCTTCGGAATTCAGGTGAATATCCATATCGGAATAGCTGTCAGAGTTTAAGGTATTTGAACTAGATACGGGATCCATCTTGTATAATTAGGGAGATGATTTTTGATATGAATTAGATTATAGAATTTAGTTTGGTATTCTTCAATACATAATTTACATATGTATATATAATACCAAATTCCATAAATCATACATATGTATATATAATACCAAATTCCATAAATCACGGAGAAATTTTCGGAAGATGTCAGGAAAAGTTTACAGTAACAGATATGCTAAGATATGAATTTTTGTCTATACACTATTTATGCAATAAATGCAGGAAAACATGTCTAGACTTTAAGAATGATAAGTAGGTAATTTCCGACAAGAAATGATAAGCAAAACTTTTGACATGCAGACACAGTCGAAGTCCAGACTAACGAATGCATCCTAACAACTATCAGTTAGACACACTTATGCAAGACCTGGTTCACTAGGACCAACGCTCAGATACCAACTGTGACGATCGCTCCAAATCCATATGGACGAACACGTCATTCATTGATTTCATTGCGAGGCATTTGACCTCTATATGATACGTTTTGTAAACATTGCATTCTTTTGAAAAGGCACACCATAAATGAATATTTAAATCAAAGGTTTTCGACATCTGATGATTTCTACATATAGACAATCACCATAAATAATAGTTTACAACAGTACTTCCGTTGACAATGCAGTCAAAATAAGATACATGGTGATGATTTGGTGAATGCAACTTTTCCTTGAAAAATATGTCATGTAAGACTCCATGCACATAGCTTGTCTAACATCTAAGCAAACAGCGGAAGACTTCTAGAAAACCTGAGAATAAACATGCTAACAAGTGTCAACACAAAGGTTGGTGAGTTCATAGTTTTAATATTTCGTATAATCTGTATATAAAGGTGGATCACAAGATTTCAGTTGTTTCATCCAGAAACGTTTATCAAAATATTCTACGAAATTGAGCACCCTGGTAAATAAACTTAACGTATATATAATTTGTACCCTTTGTATAATCATCTTAAAAATGCACGCAAACCAACGTGTACGCTTCTCAAATAGCATACGTCCGTTAAAAGGCTAGTGCTCTAGCTCGGACGGGGATGTCAAGCCCTATGGATCCATATACTACTACTCGCGCCCATCAGTTCTTATAACTGGCAGTTACTAGTTACCAAAGCTAAGGGATTTTCGGTTCAAACTCAGTGTAGAATTTAGTATGTACTTGTATCCATTGCGTATAAAATAAAGTGCATGTATTCTCCGCCCAAAAATATATATTGCAAAAGCAATTAAAAAGGGAGCAAATGAAACTCACGCATATAAATGTTGTAAAACAATTAATAAAGCATTTGCATGTATTCTCAGCCCAAAAATGTAAAGAGTAAAAGGGAGCAAATGAAACTCACGCATATAAATGTTGTAAAACAATTAATAAAGCATTTGCATGTATTCTCAGCCCAAAAATGTAAAGAGTAAAAGGGATCATATGAAACTCACCTTAGCAGCATATAAAGTTGTTCACCAAAATGTGACCGAAACTCGGATTACCAAATAATCGTAGATCTCAACGTATCAGTATTGAGATTCAATATTGTAGGAAAGTACGTAGATGTAACGGAGATGATAAACACTAGGTTTGATTCACAAATATACCCCCGAACATTACCCATAACCTCCTTGGCAATAACCCATAATTTCCTTAGCTCTATCCCGCTTGAAAACCATTTTGAAAGTGACATGCTCATAACCTCGTCGTAGTATTTTATGTATAAATGGTAATAATACTAATAATGATAATAAGATTAACAATAATATTAATCTTTAATAATAATAATAATAATAATATATGATAATAAAATAAATAACAGAGGGAGTAATATAAATTTTATGTGTGTGTTTCCCTCGAGCCAAGACTGTCGAAATATATAGATGTGGCCAGGATTTTTATCCCATGCGATCGCATGGTTATTGTGAGGGGAGGCCATGCGATCGCATGGCTCCTTTTTCCAGCCCACATGCATTTGTTTGTTACCTCGTCGACATATTAAATATTACGTAAATCGAATATTAAAATTTTAAAAAGTCGTATTTATTAAATACTTCAGGGGTATTCTATGTAACTTATAATTAATAATTTCTATCATGTCGTTTTCATGTGAATAGTAAATAAATTAATTTAAATTCAACTATTTAAGCTACACATTGTACGTTATGCTTTACAAATTGTACATTATTAATTTAACTTCGTTTCTTAAAAAAAATTACAAAAATTATATCATAAAAATAAAATGACTTAATATGTAAAATTTTTAATTTGAAATAGCATCGTTTAATAGTAAATTTTTAATCATTTCGTATACAAATATTATTCGCATGATTCCGTATATATCGAAAACTCTTATATTTATTAAAATATGTATATAATACATGTTATGACATTCGTGAATCGTTGGACAAACAGGGTGGTCAACCGTTATATATAAAAAAATCACTTTTTAAAAGTTTTAAAACTTGTCAAAATTCATTGCTTATCATGTCGAAAATATTAAATCATATAGAGAATTGGTTTAAATAAGTCGAAATTTTCCGGGTAATCACAAATAGTACATACATCTAAATGTTGTGTATTGTACGAGTACAATACGGGTGCATACGAGTAGAATTGTTGATGAAACTGAACGAGGATGTAATTGTAAGCATTTTTGTTAAGTAGAAGTATTTTGATAAGTGTCTTAAAGTCTTTCTGATAAGGCTAAAAAGGAACATATATTTCATAGCAATATCCCTCCTAAATAATAGGTTTTCATATGTAATTGTATTATATTTTCATTGTAATTTTTTAAATAAATAAGTGCGAAGACAAAAGGCGAAAACGAAGATTTGAAGACACAAACGTCTAAAAAGCTCAAATGTTCAAGATACAATTCAAAAGGTTCAATTTATTGATGAAAAACGTCTAAAAATGACAAGAGTACAAGTTACAAAACGCAAAGTACAAGATATTAAATTGTACGCAAGGATGTTCGAAAATCCGGAACCGGGACATGAGTCAACTATCAACGCCCGACGCAACGGAACAAAAATTACAAGTCAACTATGCACAAAAATATAATATAATATTTAATTAATTATATAAATTATTTATATATTATATATATTTAAAAATTATGTCGACAAGCTATGAGACAAATGATCCTGAGCTGGATTTTCAAACTCCGCGACTCGCGGAGTTTGAAGGCTAAAAACTCCACGACTCGCGGAGCTGTCAGAAATCAAAACTCCTATAAAAGCTCACGAATTCTGCGAGTAAAAATAACATAATAATAATAATACTCCCTAGTATAATATAAATAAATATAATATATATATATATATATATATATATATATATATATATATATATATATATATATATATATATATATATATATATATATATATATATAATATAGATTAGTGTTATATTAGATTAGTTCGGGTTATGTAAAGGTTATTTTACGGGTTTTAAAGTCGGAGCTCTGTCCGTGTAACACTACGCGATAAATAATCAATGTAAGCTATGTTCTCCTTTTTAAATTAATGTCTCGTACTTAAGTTATTATTATGCTTATTTGAGCCAAAGTAATCATGATGTTGGACTAAATATTAAAGACGGGGTAATTGGGCTTTGTACCATAATTGGGGTTTGGACAAAAGAACGACACTTGTGGAAATTAGACTATGGGCTATTAATGGGCTTTATATTAAATTAACGATACCTCGTTAATTTAATATAAAGGTTATGATTTGACGTATCTATATATAACCACATACGCTTAATCGGACACGATGGGCGGGATATTTATAAGTACGAATTATTGTTCATTTGACCGGACACGGGGATGGATTAATAGTCAATGGACTCATTAAAACAGGGGTGGATTACATTCAAGGGTAATTGGTGTAATTGTTAACAAAATATTAAAACCTTGGTTTACACACAGTCGATAACCTGGTGTATTCATTAAGCAAAGTATTAAGACCTTGTTACAGTTCGAATCCCCAGTTAGTTGGAATATTTGACTTCGGGTATAAGGTTAAATTTGCCGAGCAGTTTATAATTATGACCGATGAACTATTATGGACAAAAACCAGATAGGTTTCAAATACATCCAGGACAAAGGACAATTAACCCAGGGCATAAAACTAAAATCAACACGTCAACCATCATGATTACGGAAGTTTAAATAAGCATAATATATTTTATTTCATTTTTCCTCGTACTTTTATTTATTGTCATTTTAATTATTGTTATTTATTTTATATTGTTATTTAAATATCGTCATTTACTATACGCTTCGCTTAAAATATAAATCGACAAACCGGTCATTAAACTGTAAACCCCCTTTTATATATTATTATATATAATTATATATATTTTGTACAAATATAGTTGTTTAAAAATATAATGTGCAATAAGCCCGCTCCCTGTGGAACGAACCGGACTTACTAAAAACTATACTACTCTACGATTAGGTACACTGCCTATAGTGTTGTAGCAAGGTTTAGGTATATCCCATTTGTAAATAAATAATTAAAACTTGTGTAATTTTTAATAGTATTTCTTGTAAAATTAATAGTATTTTATATACACCTCGCACGACATCAAGTTTTTGGCGCCGCTGCCGGGGAAGTTCTTAAACGCCGGAAGCGCAATGCTAATATATAAAAAATAAAAAAAACGTTTTAAATATTCGAAAATATAAAAAGAAAAAAACAAAAATATAAATATTTTTAGGAGTTTGATAAATATTTAAGTTTTATAAAGTTTCTTTGTTTTTATTTTATAAAAACATAAGTTTTATTTAAGTATTTTGTTTTTATTTAAAAACATAAAATATATATATATATATATATATATATATATATATATATATATATATATATATATATATATATATATATAATTCTAGTTTTAAGATTTTTATTTATAAAATTATAAAATATTTCTATTTAGATATAAGTTTTTATTATATAAATACTTTTATTAAAAAAAAAAAACGCGTCGAGTTTTAAACTGTTCCAGGGTTGAATTTTGAAACCCCGCGACTCGCGGGGTTTGATGCTTTAAATACCGCGACTCGCGGAGACACTCTGACACACGTGACAGAACCCTAATTTCACATTAATTACGGATTTTATTATTATTATTATTAATAAACCCTAATTAGTTTAATTATTATAATTAGTTTAAGTTTTTTTTAATTAAATTGTATTTTAAATTTTAATTAGTTTTATTATATGTAAAATTAATAGTTTTAATAAATAAATAATATAAAAATAATATTTTTATAAAAAATTATACTTTTTACAACTTTTTGTATATTTTTATATTTTGTCCCTTTTTAATCGTTTTAGCGTAATATTTGTATTTTTAGCTCATATTTAGTTTTAAACTTAGTTTTTGCCATAGTTATTTTTACTTCTAGATTTTTAGGCTTTGCCGTAAAATCCCTTAAGTGCTTTTTCTTTAGACTAAGATTTAGGTGTTTTAGAATTTTGCGACGCCGTTTTTATATTTTAGTATCTTTTTAAGTTATTACCATTTGGGATATAGTTTTTCTTTTAAGCTTTAATATTTTTAGACGCAACTTTTAATTCTTAGTTTTTAATTCCTTTTTAAGTTACGACGCGCTATTTTCTTATTTTTATTTTTCGACGTTTTTCGACGCGCATTCTTTTTCTTTCTTATTTCTCGACGCTTTAGTTTTTAGGACTTAGAAATTTTCTCTATTTCTTATCTAATATCTCAAACAGAAAGAAAAATTATTTAAGTGGTTAAATTAATGGACGTTGACAATTTTCTGCTTCGTAGTAATAGTTGGATTTGTTAGTGGCTGAGTTGTGAGCTTCCGATTTAAAGGGTTCTGGCTCCCTGCTGCATCTTTTGGCTATTCGAAACGTGGGCAAAAGCAGAAAAGTCTATTAATTGGACAACTTATATAAGTTTTTCTATTTTTATAACTAATAGGATAATTAGTAAATGCACCACATTGTAGCAAAAATTTGGCCATCGCAATAAAATGGAAAATTTTGAAAACAAGGCTATGGAAACTCTTTTTGATATCCAAAATCAATTAAATCAATACTCTCAAACGAGTGTTGATGACAATTCGTTCGGTCAATCTTGGATCACGAATGACGAAACAATAACTGGTTGTGAAATCTGTGGAGATTATCACTCAACATGGGAATGTTATTATTACGTTCCTATGAAAAATTACGCACCCACGGAACCTGAATGGAATGATTATGAAGAATACAATTCAAATTGGGATTATTCCCAAGAATATATCCAAACTCAACAACCAGTAGACGAGGAAAATTACGTGTCTGAAAATTTATTAGACAATATGAAAATCAAACTCGAAGAACTCAATGCTCAAAATGAACAAATGAGAGAGTTTGTAAACCGGCAAGCTGAAACTCTATCAGACTACACACCTGTTGATCTGAGGAGTCGTGTGCAAGAAAATCTCATATCATCGAATTTTGATGAATTCGAGAGCTCCGAAATCACCAACTATCCCGATGATACTTTTTATTCAGTCTTACCAATTTCACAACATATCGACACATTAGCCTCTACCGACGAAATCATCGATCCATCAATGGATAAAGAAGAAGTAAGGGTAACAAATTGGTACTCTTGGGAATACGATAACGTTGAAAATTTTACCCCCAAGGCCAAACCGAACTTCACCATTCCACAACCTTCCAACCCAATATTCTCAATAGACGAGTCATCTACCGAAGATGAACTACGAGCTGTAATAGATAATGACACCTCGGATTTCACCCAATTGGGTAATAGAGGAAAACTTTGACGTCGAGAATAAAAGGAAGGAAACGTTAGAAATTGTCCACCCTATAATATGTATGTCGGTGTATATCGATCCATTTGACCAAGAACCAGAAAAGAGACATATCCATTTACTAAAAGCTACACTTAAAAAAGAATTAAGTAGTGACAATCGGGCGAGTCTAAACTTTAAACCCATTGATATATTATACACCACCCGAGATGTAAATAACTGGCTCACTACTCTAATTCGTGGAACTTATTCTACCGACTTCACATGTCGTCAGCTAAGTGTGGGGAAGTTTAACCCCACTTAATGTTAAATTAGGGGTTCGGGTTAGTGCATAACTAGTTAATAAAAATGCACGATTAGGGTAAAAGACGCTTTTTCAAATATTAGTAAACAGTTCAGAAAAGCAGCCGTTTTTGAAAAAAAAGCATGTGTGATAAAACAAGAAGGAATGAACGATGAGGCGCGACATCTATCATTCGACGAGCTTTGTAATTACAAACTGGGTATTTTCAATCACTTTTCTACACTAATCACCCTCATGAATTTATAATTAGAGTATGATTTCATGCAAATGAGGGCATTGCATGATCTCAAGTGTGGGGAAGGGTTATAAATTCTCTCGGGTTTATACTTGGTTTATTTGCCAAATTTTATGAAAATTTGAAAAATTTTCAACTAAATGAATTTAAAATCATGTTTATATATATTTATGAATGGTGAAAACTAGGTGTTAATACCGAAATTATCGTTACCTCGGAAAGGACATAAATTGAGAAACACCCTAAAACGATTGAATTCATTTAAAATGGAATAAAGGAGAATAAAAAGGCAAAGAAAGAAACTAAGTGTGGGGAGAATGTGCCAAGTTATTCAATTAAAAACTATCTATCACATGTTTCTGTAAAGTTATTGCAGGTGCTTTTGTTTTGGACTAAATTAACTGTTTTACCCGATTTACTGTAATATATTTGAAAGAAAAGATGGATCTACACGATGAATCAATTCCATCATTAAAAGGAAGTAAAGTCTTCCGAAAAAGACACGCGCTTCTTGATTTAGGTCATGAAGTTATCGTCCAGACCAGCTGTAGGTTGACGAAAAATCTAGAAAAGTCATCTCTAAAATCAGCAGGAAATCCACGGACCTCAGCATCAAACAGGGTCGCCAAGTGGTCAGATTTATCCTAACCATGAGAAGGATTTATCTCGTACAATGGGGGGGGCACCATGCAAATTAGCTTGATAAGACTAATGAATCAGATCCCCAGAAAGTATAATCTCCTTAAAGATCAAAAATCAGCTCTTAAGCCTGATATTACTCAATCCTTGAGATTGACCTTAAAGATTGAGAATTACAAACTCATGGAATTCAATGATATCTAAACTCGAGCTTGAACGAGAAAATATTTTGATCAAAAATAAAACCGATTTATTTTCTGAAAACCCATTTTCAATGCGTTCATTACCTTTGAACGTAAAATCCTAGGAATTCACCTGGAATTCATTAGGTCATCTGAACCAAATCGGGTGTCAACTGTAAGAACGGTGGTTGCATAGCATGGTCGGAGACAGGACCTTGTGCCAGACCGAAAAATTCCTAGGGTGAGCTTTACTATTGCTCCTACAAAGGATAGTAATTGCGTCCGACATGTTATAGACCATAATTAAAAGCATGTCAGGGGACATTGCCTTAACAGTTGCTTGTTCAACGCTTTCCTTTACAACCGGACGGTAGTTTATCGAAAGGTAATATACGGAGCAAGTATACTGGACGTGTTGCTTTCCTAATACAAGGTTAGCAAGTGGGTGACACAAAACCACAAGTGTTGAGCTAAAATTTTCAAATCTGAAACCCACACAACCCACAAAAATATTTTGCAAACACCGGTGAAGGGTTATTCCGGAAAACGTGTCTAGGGTAAAAGCTAGATTGAATTTTTAAAAGATCAAATGTTTTCATAAAGATCCAATTTCCTAACGGATCTAAATTTTCATAGTCATGTGGGACTGTAAACCGCCTTTCAAATGTGCACTTTGCTTTGGGAACCGAAAGTAAATCGGCTATTTGATTGCAAGTGTCGTTGACCTAAACCCGAGGCAACTGTGGATGACACACCCACCTTTAACCATGGTTCTATCGTTACTATCATTGTTTATACCACCATATCAAAATCACTGATGTACAAAGTGTGATGAATAAAAAAGTGATTCATGTATGTTTTTATTTCAAATTCTGTATTGCTTGAGGACAAGCAACGCTCAAGTGTGGGGATGTTTGATAAGGCTAAAAAGGAACATATATTTCATAGCAATATCCCTCCTAAATAATAGGTTTTCATATGTAATTGTATTATATTTTCATTGTAATTGTTTAAATAAATAAGTGCGAAGACAAAAGGCGAAAACGAAGATTTGAAGACACAAACGTCCAAAAAGCTCAAATGTTCAAGATACAATTCAAAAGGTTCAATTTATTGATGAAAAACGTCTAAAAATGACAAGAGTACAAGTTACAAAACGCAAAGTACAAGATATTAAATTGTACGCAAGGACGTTCGAAAATCCGGAACCGGGACATGAGTCAACTATCAACGCCCGACGCAACGGACCAAAAATTACAAGTCAACTATGCACAAAAATATAATATAATATTTAAATAATTATATAAATTATTTATATATTATATATATTTAAAAATTATGTCGACAAGCTATGAGACAAATGATCCTGAGCTGGATTTTCAAACTCCGCGACTCGCGGAGTTTGAAGGCTAAAAACTCCACGACTCGCGGAGCTGTCAGAAATCAAAACTCCTATAAAAGCTCACGAATTCTGCGAGTAAAAATAACATAATAATAATAATACTCCCTAGTATAATATAAATAAATATAATATATATATATATATATATATATATATATATATATATATATATATATATATATATATATATATATATATATATATATATATATATATATATATATATATATATATATATATATATATATATATATATATATATATATATATATATATATATATATAATATAGATTAGTGTTATATTAGATTAGTTCGGGTTATGTAAAGGTTATTTTACGGGTTTTAAAGTCGGAGCTCTGTCCGTGTAACTCTACGCGATAAATAATCAATGTAAGCTATGTTCTCCTTTTTAAATTAATGTCTCGTACTTAAGTTATTATTATTCTTATTTGAGCCAAAGTAATCATGATGTTGGACTAAATATTAAAGACGGGGTAATTGGGCTTTGTACCATAATTGGGGTTTGGACAAAAGAACGACACTTGTGGAAATTAGACTATGGGCTATTAATGGGCTTTATATTAAATTAACGATACCTCGTTAATTTAATATAAAGGTTATGATTTGACGTATCTATATATAACCACATACGCTTAATCGGACACGATGGGCGGGATATTTATAAGTACGAATTATTGTTCATTTGACCGGACACGGGGATGGATTAATAGTCAATGGACTCATTAAAACAGGGGTGGATTACATTCAAGGGTAATTGGTGTAATTGTTAACAAAATATTAAAACCTTGGTTTACACACAGTCGATAACCTGGTGTATTCATTAAGCAAAGTATTAAGACCTTGTTACAGTTCGAATCCCCAGTTAGTTGGAATATTTGACTTCGGGTATAAGGTTAAATTTGCCGAGCAGTTTATAATTATGACCGATGAACTATTATGGACAAAAACCAGATAGGTTTCAAATACATCCAGGACAAAGGACAATTAACCCAGTGCATAAAACTAAAATCAACACGTCAACCATCATGATTACGGAAGTTTAAATAAGCATAATATATTTTATTTCATTTTTCCTCGTACTTTTATTTATTGTCATTTTAATTATTGTTATTTATTTTATATTGTTATTTAAATATCGTCATTTACTATACGCTTCGCTTAAAATATAAATCGACAAACCGGTCATTAAACTGTAAACCCCCTTTTATATATTATTATATATAATTATATATATTTTGTACAAATATAGTTGTTTAAAAATATAATGTGCAATAAGCCCGCTCCCTGTGGAACGAACCGGACTTACTAAAAACTATACTACTCTACGATTAGGTACACTGCCTATAGTGTTGTAGCAAGGTTTAGGTATATCCCATTTGTAAATAAATAATTAAAACTTGTGTAATTTTTAATAGTATTTCTTGTAAAATTAATAGTATTTTATATACACCTCGCACGACATCACTTTCAAAAGTGTATGAATACATATTAAAACACTACATGTATAGACATTTTAACTGAGTCGTTAAGTCATCGTTAGTCGTTACATGTAAATGTTGTTTTGAAACCTTTAGGTTAACAATCTTGTTAAATATTGTTAACCCATTGTTTTTTATATCTAAAGAGATGTTAAATTATTACATTATCATGATATTATGATATATTAATATATCTTAGTATGATATATATACAGTTAAATGTTGTTACAACGATAATCGTTACATATATGTCTCGTTTCGAAATCATTAAGTTAGTAGTCTTGTTTTTCCATATGTAGTTCATTGTTAATACACTTAATGACATGTTTACTTATCATTTATCATAATTAAACATAATGTATCAATATCTTAATATGATTCTGATGGTTAAAGCTAAGGGGTATAAATACTATTAAATTTTAGCAGGAAATACTATTAAATACGATACAATTTTACACAAGATATTTATTTATTTATAGAATGGATATACTTAAACCTTGCTACAACACTTATAGGCAGTGTACCTAATCGTACAGTAGTGTAGTTTTTAGTAAGTCCGGTTCGTTCCACAGGGAAAATCTTTTAATCAAAGCTTAACGCTATATTAGTTTAATTTATAAAAATACCAATATATATATAAGTAATATTATTATTTTAAAGGGGGGTTTTTACCGTTTAATGACCGGTTTGTCGATTTTAAAACTTTAGTCGCAGTTAAAACAAAATGTAAAATATTAAATAAATAAAAGACTTAATTTAAAGCGTAAAGTAAATAACGATAATGAAATTGCGATAAATAAAAGTGCGATATAATAAACTTGCGATAATTAAAAAGTACGATAATTAAAATTGCAGTTAAATATAATAACAATAAATAAAAGTGCGATAATTAGAAGTGCAATTAAATATAAAATAAAGGAAATTAAATATGAAATAAAAGAATTATGCTTATTTAAACTTTCCGTAATCATGATGTTTGACGTGTTGATTTTAGTTTTATGCCAATGGGTTAATTGTCCTTTATCCTGGATTATTTAATATGTCCGTCTGGTTTTTGTCCATAACAGTCCATCATTCATAAATATAAAGTGCGAGTGTCCTTGTCAAATTATCCTTATACCCGAAGTTTAAATATTCCAACTAATTGGGGACTTAAACTGTAACAAGATTTTAATACTTTGTTTAATAATTACACCGGGATGTCGACTGAGTGTAACCCAAGGTTTTAATACTTTGTTATCAATTATACCAAGTGTCCTTGTACATAATTTCACCCCTGTTTTAATAATTCTAGTGACTATTAATCCATTCCCGTGTCCGGTTAAATGAACGATTATTCGTACATATAAATACCCCGCCCATCGTGTCCGATCGAGTGTATATGGTTATTTATTGGGATGTCCAATTGTAAATCTTTATATTAACATTAACAAACTATCATTTAGTTAAACAAATATAAAGCCCATTAATAGCCCATAGTCTAATTTCCACAAGTGTCGTTCTTTTGTCCAAACCCCAATTATGGTACAAAGCCCAATTACCCAATTTTAATATTTTTAGCCCAACATCATGATTACTTCGGATTAAATAAGCATAATAATAACTTAGCTACGAGACATTAAATTAAAAAGGTTGAACATAACTTACAATGATTAAAAATAGCGTAGCGTTACACGGACAGAATTTCGACTTACACCCTTACAACATTCGCTAACATACCCTTATTATTAGAATTAAAATTAAAATTAAAATATAAATATAAATATAAATATATACTACGTATATAGATAGAGAGATTGATATTATGGATGGAAAAATGGTGCACCAAAGCTCGATTTTTATAGGCCTGTGATCTGGAAAAGGGGCTCATGCGATCGCATGGATTTATGCCTTCCAGGCCATGCGATCGCATGGCCAGCTGGGGAGAGCCACTTTTGGTTGTTTTCTTCTGCCGATGTTTATTTAAATATAATATAATATATATATATTAATTTTAAGAATTAATTATATATTATATTATATTCATATGCATAGTTGACTTGTAATTTTTAGTCCGTTGCGTCGAGCGTTGAGAGTTGACTCTGGTCCCGGTTCCGGATTTTCGAACGTCCTTGCGTACAATTTAATATCTTGTACTTTTCATTTTGAATCTTGTACTCTTGTAATTTTGAGACGTTTCTTGTCAATAATTGGAACCTCATTGATTGTATTTTGTACTTTTGAGCTTTTTGGTCGTTTGCGTCTTCAATTCGTCGAATCTGTCTTTTGTCTTCACCTTTTATTATTTAAATGAATATCACTTGTAAATAGGACAATTGCAACTTAAAGCTTGTCTTTCTTGAGGAATAATGCTATGAAATATATGTTCGTTTTTAGCATTATCAAATATTCCCACACTTGAGCGTTGCTTGTCCTCAAGCAATATAGTCTTGAAATACTAGAATCACTTCTTTATTCTTCACACTTTGTACATCAGTGATTTCTTTACGGCGGTATAAACAATGGTAGTAACGATGTGGTTTACAGTCCCACATGACTATAAAATTTAGATCCATTAAGGAAATTGGATCTTTATGAAAACATTTGATCTTTTGAAAATTAAATCTAGTTTTTACCCTAGATAAGTTTTCCGGAATAACCCTTCACCGGTGTTTGCAAAATATTTTTGTGGGCTTGGTGGGTTTCAGATTTGAAAATTTTAGCTCAAAACTTGTGATTTTATGTCACCCACTTGCTGACCTTGTATTAGGAAAGCAACACATCCAGTATACTTGCTCCGTATATTACCTTTCGGTAAACTACCGTCCGGTTATAAAGGAAAGCGTTGAACAAGCAACTGTTAAGGCAATGTCCCCTGACATGCTTTTAATTATGGTCTATAACGTGTCGGACACAATTACTATCCTTTGTAGGAGCAATAGTAAAGCTCACCCTTATGATTTTTCGGTCTGGCACAAGGTCCTGTCTTCAACCATGCTATGCAACCACCGTTCTTACGGTTGACACCCGATTTGGTTCAGATGACCTAATGAATTCCAGGTGAATTCCTAGGATTTTACGTTCAATGGTAATGAACGCATTGAAAATGGGTTTTCAGAAAATAAATCGGTTTATAATTTGATCAAAATATTTTCTCGTTCAAGCTCGAGTTTAGATATCATTGAATTCCATGAGTTTGAATTCTCAATCTTTAAGGTCAATCTCTAGGATTGAGTAATATCAGGCTTAAAAGCTGATTTTTGATCTTTTAAGGAGATTATCCTTTCTGGGGATCTGATTTATTAGTCTTATCAAGCTAATTTACACGGTGCCCCCCATTGTACGAGATAAATCCTTCTCATGGTTAGGATAAATCTGACCACTTGGCGACCCTGTTTTATGCTGAGGTCCGTGGATTTCCTGCTGATTTTAGAGATGACTTTTCTAGATTTTTCATCAACCTACAGCTGGTCTGGACGACAAATTCATGACCTAAATCAAGAAGCGCGTGTCTTTTTCGAAAGACTTTACTTTCCTTTTAACGATGGAATTGATTCATCGTATAGATCCATCTCTTCTTTTCTTTCATCGGGTAAAACAGTTAATTATCGTCCAAAACAAAAGTATTTTCAATTATTTGTACAAAAATATGTGATATGTATTTTGAATAACTCGGTGAAAATTTCCCACACTTGGCTTTTATTTTCCTTTTTATTGTCCTCTATTCCATTTTAAATGAATTTTAACATTTTGGTTTGTTTCTCAATTTATGTCCTTTTCGAGGTAACAATAATTTCGGTGTTAACACCTAGTTTTATCGTTCATAAATATGTATAAACATGATTTTGAGTTCATTTAATTAAAAATTTTGAAAATTTTTACAAGAATTGGGTAGTCAGTATATAAGACTAGGGCTGTTCTTTATTATCAGAGAGCACTAGTGTGACGATCGCTCCAAATCCATATGGACGAGCACGTCATTCATTGATTTCATTGCGAGGTATTTGACCTCTATATGATACGTTTTGTAAACATTGCATTCTTTTAAAAAGGCACACCATAAATGAATATTTAAATCAAAGGTTTTCGACATCTGATGATTTCTACATATAGACAATCACCGTATATAATAGTTTACAATAGTACTTCCGTTGACAATGCAGTCAAAATAAGGTACATGATGATGAATTGGTGAATGCAACGTTTTCTTGAAAAATATGCCATATAAGACTCCATGCACATAGCTTGTCTATCATATAAGCAAACAGCGAAAGACTTCTAGGGAACCTGAGAATAAACATGCTAACAAGTGTCAACACAAAGGTTGGTGAGTTCATAGTTTGTATGTTTCGCATAATCTGTATATAAAGATGGATCACAAGATTTCAGTTGTTTCATCCAGAAACGTTTATCAAAATATTCTACAAGATTGAGCACCCTGGTAACTAAACTTAACGTATATATAATTTGTACCCTTTGTATAATCATCTTAATAATACACGCAAACCAACGTGTATGCTTCTCAAATAGCATACGTCCGTTAAAAGGCTAGTGCTCTAGCTCGGACGGGGATATCAAGCCCTATGGATCCATATACAATTATTCGCGCCCACCAGTCCATATCCTATGTACTGGCAGCTACTAGTTACCAAAGCTAAGGGATTTTCGGTTTAACTCAGTGTAGAATTTTGTATGTACTTGTGTCTTATTGTGTTTAAAATAAATTGCATGTATTCTCAGCCCAAAAATATTTAAAGTATTTAAAAAGGGAGACTATAACTCACCTTAGCAGCACATACAGTTGTTCATCATAATGTGACCGAAACTCGGTATATCAAAGAATCGTAGATCTCAGCCTAGAGAACATATGTTGGTCAATAAATGTCTATCAAGCTAGGTCAGGTCATAGTGTATCACAATCCTAATGCTGGAGATCGACATACAAAAGTTATCCAAAGTCGTTTCAAAAAGTCAATTTTGACAATAGTTTAATAAAATGAGACTTGCCTTATATAAAGATTCATTTACTCGGTTGGTAATATTTAAAAATTTACTTTATCAATCTCGTAAACAAGTTGTTTAAATCTTAATTGTAGATTCAAAAGCAATTTCAATTAACGTCAATCATAATTCAGTTGATCATATCTTTTAATCCGTTCATCGAAACTATTCGGTGTCTAAATGAAAAGTTATTGATTTTTCGCCAGCTTTCCAAAAACATGTATATCATATACCTTTTACCAGTAATATATGGATTTAATTCGTGATTCATTATAAACTGTTTAACGACAAAATTTAGCATACAAGTATGTATAAATATATATACTCGAGTACTAGACATGGATACACTATTAATATATAATAGATAAAATATAAGTACTTACGTATTAATATTGAGATTCAATATTGTAGGAAAGTACGTAGACGTAACGGAGATGATAAACACTAGGTTTGATTCATAAATAAATCCCCGAACATTACCCATAACCTCCTTGGCAATAACCCATAATTTCCTTAGCTCTATCCCGCTCGTAAAACTCATTTTTAAAAGTGACATGCTCATAACTTCGTCGTAATATTTTATGTATAATATTACTAAAAATATTAAGATTAATAATAATTTAATAATATAATAATAATAATAATAATAATAATAATAATAATAATAATAATAATAATAATAATAATAATTTAAATAAAATAAATACGAAGTAATAAGTGTGTGTAAACTGAGCAAAAACGAATTCAATTTATAGAACTTTCCTGAAATCTGACCCCATGCGATCGCATGAGTTTTATGCCTATTTTCCATGCGATCGCATGGCCCCAAAATCCAGCTCACATTTTTTTGTATTTTTGTTTGTCGACATAGTAATTAATAATATATATAATATATTTAATTTATATAATTAATTATATATTATATTAAATTCACATGCATAGTTAACTTGTAATTTTTGTTCTGATAAGTCGTACGTTGTTACGCGACTTACGTCCCGGTTCCGGTTTTTCGAGTGTCCCTTCGTACGCTGAGAAAACTTGTAATTTTCATTCTGAGACACGTACCTTTGTCAAAATATAGCCTTAAATTATCCCTAAATTATACCACCCAAAGTATATCTTAAACTTTCGAGTATTTTGGTCATTTACTTCTATAAATGATTGTCTCATTATTTATTAATATAATAGTATTTATCAAACGTTTCATAACCAAGTTAATATCTATTCTCAATATTTATAAACACGTTTTAAAATACGTATCGCAAGTTATTCATATAATTAATTCTTAACAGTTAATATTCCTTATTATTGTATGTGTCCAAATTACGTTATTTAAACAAATAATTCACCATTTATTCCGAATACCGTTAAAAATGAATAATTTCTCAAATCAACGTGGACCTCTCAACAGAGACACGTAATAATATCATAATTCTTAAGAGACTCGGTAAATATCTTTTACTTGAATCGTTTGGCATAATCTTTTAACTCTGTAGTTAAATATATCAATCAGATAATCAAACCAATAAGTTTAATGTACAGTATCATATCCTCAACACTTTGTTATGTTTTCAAGTTATAGTATATGTATCTATATATAATTGTTCACGTTTCGTTGAGAACAATCGAAGGTTAATTGAACAGTTTAAAATTTTGAGATTTAACTTCATAGACTTTGTTTATCGTGTCAGAAACGTTAATCATACAAGATTAAGTTTAAATTTGGTCAGAATTTTCCGGGTCATCACAGTACCTACCCGTTAAAGAAATTTCGTCCCGAAATTTGAGTGAGGTTGTCATGGCTAACAATAAAAATGTTTTTATGACGAATATGAGTCGATAAATAGAGTTTTATCACCGTTGAATAATATGGATAAAACAATCCAATTACTTGAAGCGTATGAGAGAAGCCGTCGTAATAAAGTGAAATGGAGAATAGAGATGCGTCTTATCTCTTGATGTAGTAACGATTGATTTCCGGAATTTAAGGAATAGAAAATCTTCATAATCTAAATAAGATTTGATTCTTCGGGAATTAAGGAAATTAAGATTTCCTTTGATTAATTGCGTAATCTGCCTCGATTGTTATGTCTGATATTTTGCTATAAATTACCCACTTTCTTTTCATTATTTTCACCACTCCCACATCTTCTTCCTCATTTCATACTTCTAAAAGATTGTGAAATGCTTCATCCAGTTCTGATTCTTGATATACTCCTAACCTTCATATCTGTCATTCTTCTCTTTCATTTACCACCGGAGGATTTTATTTACTTTTACTTTTATCTTGGGGTTATAGTGTTATTAATTTTCCCGTGTCTTTACGTTGCAATACGTATTGATATATACGGTTTGTAAATTTCGGGGTTGTTATCGGGCCTATATTCTCCTTTATATTTCGGAGCTTCATGTTTTCGTTTTCTCTTCCCGACTTCAAGTCAAGCGAATAATGGTCCAGAATTCGTAGGTATGAAGTTTCGAATGATCATAATATACAAAGTAGAAAGGAAAGGTAATAACAAGATTTGATTTGTCAAATTACCATAATATCTAGAAAAGACCGAATCATCAAGAAAAATATTTTCTTGATATTTTTAGAGATTATATAGAATGAAAGAGTTATGTAACATGGTTCATAATGAGGGTATGATCTGTGAACCTTTATCACATTCCATTAGAAACTCAGCATGACTTACTGTAATATAATCACGTTGATTAAGTGTCATTATATTATACTAACTCATGCTTCAATTCCCAACACTACTTCAAAAACATCCATTTTTCGAAATTTTCAGAAATTAGAAACTAAAATAGTTTCTTTTATGATGTAACACAGATAGCGTGAAGAGATAAATGATTTCAGATAAGAATAGTTATGAAAATATCTTCAGAAATATGGAGGATATTTATAATGGAAGATACGATGATATCTTAGAATTTCTAATATCAGAGGATGATGCGGAAAATCTGTCTGTGAAGATTTAGAATAAGAAGTAAGATTCTTACTAATGGTTTCAGTAGACACTGAATCATTTGGATTCTTTGAAGGTAGATTTCGTCCTTGTGATTTGTCTACAGCTTCCTTCATACTTTGCTCAACCCGTTTTCCAGTTTCAAACCTTTTTTTTTTCTGTGCTTTTCCAACACACTACTCTTTATCATCAAACTTTCGACTGTTAAAGTCGTTTATAGTTTTTGCTGCTTCATCAGCATTTTTCCAAAATTCGTAGAACTAGTTTCGTAGTTTGGGGTGTTTTTCAGAAACTTCACATTCGAAGTATGTAAGTCTAGAAGATAGATGTTATATATATATAACTGTTGTCGTAGAAAATGCTACGAGATTCAAAATACTGATTGCTAATTCCCGGTGGTTGGTATGGAAATTATTGTTACAAGATGTGGATGAGTACATGATAGGTTTCAATGAGTATAAGAATTTTTCGAAAGGTCAAGGATTAATAAAGTTGTTTGGTAAATTTACTGCTAATGTGGCGGAACATGAAAAGTTCCCCAGTAACAAAACGTATATATCAAGGTTACAATAAGGCTTAATCTGAAAAGTTGAAGTTGACTGGTTGGAAGTGTGATAAAACTGGATACTTTGAAAAGAAATTGCAAGATTATTTTCGGTAATAACAATGCTAAAGGATCTTTCACCGTTTTGAAGTCAAAGTATAGCTTTTAAAGATGTAGAGATCTAAGAATGATGTCAGTTAAATCTTGACTTGGATTCTACTCTGTCAATATCAGAATATGTAATTGAATTTGTATGGAAAATATTATATATCGCTGTGAGCATAGTTAATAATTTTTGAATCAAAGTTAAAGAATGTACAGTGTAACATATTAATTGTGAACTTATATATTCTCGAGTATTACCTACCCGTTAAAGATTTCACAATTAATATTTTGTACAAAAGAATTTTCATTACTGTTTTTATGAAAATATATGTATGTATATTTCTTCAGATGTAATACAGATTTAATGAGTTAATATCATATTAAGCTCATTTGATTTTTAACTTGAATTAGAAATGAATAATCTCTAAAACATTAGAGATTACATAATCTTCGCGGAGTATTTCACTAATGAAATCAATACTTCATTATTTATTCTTATTGATATTCCTTGGTGAAGGGTGTTGATATTTGTGGGATTCTTGCAAACTTCGCAAGGTGCAAATGATGTTTTCTAGAAAGTTTCAAGTGCATCGAAGATGAAAGTGTAAAATCAACCATGTTATTGAATAATACACTTGGTTTATTATGAAATGAAATTCATTGAATTGAAACAGAGATTGTAGTTATCGATGATTAAGCCGTTAACGAAGGATGTACATCATTGCATATTAGTAATATGAACTAACCGAGTAGTACCTACCAGTTAAGATTCAAACGTAATAGCTTAGTACGAAAATATTTATTTTGATTTCAAAATTCATATATATTAAATATACATAAAATTTCTTTAGGGGAAATGAGTTAATACTTCATCGGTTATTGTTGCTGGTATTTCTTGGTAACTACGGTGCGTATGACGTTGATGCTCGTGGAACAGATTGTGAAGTTGAGGTTTGCGATGCGGATGTTGTTAGTGGTGGTAATGGTACTGTTGGTGTTGTTGTCGGTGGTACTGTTGATGCCGGTGATGCTGCTGATGTTTGTAACCTTTGCACCATATTCTCCAAAGCCACTACCCGAGCACGAAGCTCGTTGACTTCTTCTACTACACCGGGATGATTGGCGGTTCGGACGAGCGGATGAATAAGATCCAGAATTTGAGATAGTATATTATCGTGACGAGATACTCTAGAAATGAGAGAGAAAATGGTGTCTCGAACAGGTTCGCTGGTAAGTGCTTCAGGTTCTTCGCCAAGAGGGCAATGTGGTGGGTGAAAGGGATCGCCTTCTTCTTGTCTCCAATAATTAAGTAGGCTACGAACCCATCCCCAATTCATCCAGAATAGATGATGGCTAATTGGTTGATCCATTCCGGTTACACTGTCTTCGGAATTCAGGTGAATATCCATATCGGAATAGCTGTCAGAGTTTAAACTAGATACGAGATCCATCTTGTATAATTAGGGAGATGATTTTTGATATGAATTAGATTATAGAATTTAGTTTGGTATTCTTCAATACATAATTTACATATGTATATATAATACCAAATTCCATAAATCACGGAGAAATTTTCGGAAGATATCAGGAAAAGTTTATAGTAACAGATACGCTAAGATATGAATTTTTGTCTATACACTATTTATGCAATAAATGCAGGAAAACGTGTCTAGACTTAAGAATGATAAGCATGTAATTTTCGACAAGAAATGATAAGCAAAACTTTTAACATGCAGACACGGTCGAAGTCCAGACTTACTAATGCATCTTAACAACTATCAGTTAGACACATTCATGCAAGACCTGGTTCACTAGGACCAACGCTCTGATACCAACTGTGATGATCGCTCCAAATCCATATGGATGAGCACGTCATTCATTGATTTCATTGCGAGGTATTTGACCTCTATATGATACGTTTTGTAAACATTGCATTCTTTTAAAAAGGCACACCATAAATGAATATTTAAATCAAAGGTTTTCGACATCTGATGATTTCTACATATAGACAATCACCGTATATAATAGTTTACAATAGTACTTCCGTTAACAATGCAGTCAAAATAAGGTACATGATGATGAATTGGTGAATGCAACGTTTTCTTGAAAAATATGCCATATAAGACTCCATGCACATAGCTTGTCTATCATATAAGCAAACAGCGGAAGACTTCTAGGGAACCTGAGAATAAACATGCTAACAAGTGTCAACACAAAGGTTGGTGAGTTCATAGTTTGTATGTTTGGCATAATCTGTATATAAAGATGGATCACAAGATTTCAGTTGTTTCATCCAGAAACGTTTATCAAAATATTCTACAAGATTGAGCACCCTGGTAACTAAACTTAACGTATATATAATTTGTACCCTTTGTATAATCATCTTAATAATACACGCAAACCAACGTGTATGCTTCTCAAATAGCATACGTCCGTTAAAAGGCTAGTGCTCTAGCTCGGACGGGGATATCAAGCCCTATGGATCCATATACAATTATTCGCGCCCACCAGTCCATATCCTATGTACTGGCAGCTACTAGTTACCAAAGCTAAGGGATTTTTGGTTTAACTCAGTGTAGAATTTTGTATGTACTTGTGTCTTATTGCGTTTAAAATAAATTGCATGTATTCTCAGCCCAAAAATATTTAAAGTATTTAAAAAGGGAGACTATAACTCACCTTAGCAGCACATATAGTTGTTCATCGTAATGTGACCGAAACTCGGTATATCAAAGAATCGTAGATCTCAACCTAGAGAACATATGTTGGTCAATAAATGTCTATCAAGCTAGGTCAGGTCATAGTGTATCACAATCCTAATGCTGGAGATCGACATACAAAAGTTATCCAAAGTCGTTTCAAAAAGTCAATTTTGACAATAGTTTAATAAAATGAGACTTGCCTTATATAAAGATTCATTTACTCGGTTGGTAATATTTAAAAATTTACTTTATCAATCTCGTAAACAAGTTGTTTAAATCTTAATTGTAGATTCAAAAGCAATTTCAATTAATGTCAATCATAATTCAGTTGATCATATCTTTTAATCCGTTCATCGAAACTATTCGGTGTCTAAATGAAAAGTTATCGATTTTTCGCCAGCTTTCCAAAAACATGTATATCATATACCTTTTACCAGTAATATATGGATTTAATTCGTGATTCATTATAAACTGTTTAATGACGAAATTTAGCATACAAGTATGTATAAATATATATACTCGAGTACTAGACATGGATACACTATTAATATATAATAGATAAAATATAAGTACTTACGTATTAATATTGAGATTCAATATTGTAGGAAAGTACGTAGACGTAACGGAGATGATAAACACTAGGTTTGATTCATAAATATATCCCCGAACATTACCCATAACCTCCTTGGCAATAACCCATAATTTCCTTAGCTCTATCCCGCTCGTAAAACTCATTTTTAAAAGTGACATGCTCATAACCTCGTCGTAATATTTTATGTATAATATTACTAAAAATATTAAGATTAATAATAATTTAATAATATAATAATAATAATAATAATAATAATTTAAATAAAATAAATACGAAGTAATAAGTGTGTGTAAACTGAGCAAAAACGAATTCAATTTATAGAACTTTCCTGAAATCTGACCCCATGCGATCGCATGGGTTTTATGCCTATTTTCCATGCGATCGCATGGCCCCAAAATCCAGCTCACATTTTTTTGTATTTTTGTTTGTCGACATAATAATTAATAATATATATAATATATTTAATTTATATAATTAATTATATATTATATTAAATTCACATGCATAGTTAACTTGTAATTTTTGTTCCGATAAGTCGTACGTTGTTACGCGACTTACGTCCCGGTTCCGGTTTTTCGAGTGTCCCTTCGTACGCTGAGAAAACTTGTAATTTTCATTCTGGGACACTTACCTTTGTCAAAATATAGCCTTAAATTATCCCTAAATTATACCACCCAAAGTATATCTTAAACTTTCGAGTATTTTGGTCATTTACTTCTATAAATGATTGTCTCATTATTTATTAATATAATAGTATTTATCAAACGTTTCATAACCAAGTTAATATCTATTCTCAATATTTATAAACACGTTTTAAAATACGTATCGCAAGTTATTCATATAATTAATTCTTAACAGTTAATATTCCTTATTATTGTATGTGTCCAAATTACGTTATTTAAACAAATAATTCACCATTTATTCCGAATACCGTTAAAAATGAATAATTTCTCAAATCAACGTGGACCTCTCAACAGAGACGCGTAATAATATCATAATTCTTAAGAGACTCGGTAAATATCTTTTACTTGAATCGTTTGGCATAATCTTTTAACTCTGTAGTTAAATATATCAATCAGATAATCAAACCAATAATTTTAATGCACAGTATCATATCCTCAACACTTTGTTATGTTTTCAAGTTATAGTATATGTATCTATATATAATTTTTCGCGTTTCGTTGAGAACAATCGAAGGTTAATTGAACAGTTTAAAATTTTGAGATTTAACTTCATAGACTTTGTTTATCGTGTCGGAAACGTTAATCATACAAGATTAAGTTTAAATTTGGTCAGAATTTTCCGGGTCATCACAACTAGATTCTAATACAACTACTACTTTACTAGTATTTCTAATGGTAACCAAGTGTTTAAAGTAAAAAAATTTAAAAAATCCGAAAGAATTTAACCCCTTCCCACACTTAAGATCTTGCAATGCCCTCATTTGCAAGAAATCAGTAACAATTTAAATTATTGAGGGTGATTAGAGTAGAAATGAGTAAATTTTACCAAAGTTTCCAAACATATTGGCGTTTGTTTGCTGAATGATAAATGGTACATATCATTTGTCCATTCCGTCTGTTGTTACATCACATTTATCTTGTCGTCAAAATTAGTAGCTTTTGCTGAACTTAATGCCAGTCTTTAAAAATGCACTGTTTTACCCTGTTTTGTACAATTTACCATATACATACATACAAATATAAACATGCATGGCAATTTGAAATGGGACTTAATATCCCACTTTCAAATCCTAAATATGAAATATTAGTACACAATAATAATAAAAATGATAAAGATTACATAAGTATATTCAATAACATAAGTTTAAACATGAATAAGTAAAAAGATAAAAACATAAAAATCATATAAATAACCAAATGGAACTAAATCAGTCTGGATATGGGTTCCAGTTCATCTCATCAGGTGGGTTCCATTGTTGGTTATAGGTGTTCTGATAGGCTTGATTATAGTCATACCGGTTAAAGGGTGGTCGGATATCGGGGCTGTGTGGCGGAAAATGAGCAGGTCGAGTAGGTACGTAATTATTTGGTACCTGATATGATAGCTGGCTCATGATTTGGTGCTGATGAACTAACCAGCTATCATGTTGGCGTCGCCTATAATCCTCGTATACTCGCTCGGAGTTCCACTGCTCATACATACTACGTCTGGCCGCGTTCGTCATTGCTTCCTCATCTATGCGAACGTGGACGTCAAGAATAGCATCTCGAAAGACATCCCTAATGTCTTCCGCTTCCTCCATTTCCTCGTCTGAGCCTCTCTCTAACTGAGGATGAGATCCCTCATAGGGTACTGCCTGGTTACGTCTACTTTTCAATACCTTAGCACCCACATAAACTTTCAATCCTAAGGGCTCAACCTGTTCTCTACAAAGCTGTAATGGACCCCCTTGGTTCCTATCAACACCTAAATACTCTCCAATGAGAGTAACAAAAATATCTCCTCCTATTATACTCCCGTCCTGCATTCCCTCTACCATTTTAGATAAATAAAAAGCAACACAGTAAGGGATATTGACAAAGCTTCTAGGATCCCGAATACACTTTAGGTAGAATAAATCATGTAAGGTAATTTTTTCTTTATTATGACCTCTCTGTGTAATCGAGTTAGCCAAAAATCTATGAATAATACGAAGCTCGGCTCTGTCAATATGTATATAGGAGTGTCCTCCTGCTCGTGTAAAAACATCAAAATGTGACATACGCCTCCAAATGGCGTCAGCGTCAAAGTTACTATCTACCCTTTCACCATAATGAATCAAATTTGTACAATCGGGTAATAGCAACTGTAGTGACCCGAACTTTTCCATGTTTATATATATTAATTGAGATTGATATTTACATGATTAAATGTTTCCAACATATTAAGCAATCAAACTTGTTAAGACTTGATTAATTGAAATATGTTTCATATAGACAATTGACCACCCAAGTTGACCGGTGATTCACGAACGTTAAAACTTGTAAAAACTATATGATGACATATATATGGATATATATTTATAGTTAACATGATACTATGATAAGTAAACATATCATTAAGTATATTAACAATAAACTACATATGTAAAAACAAGACTACTAACTTAATGATTTTTAAACGAGACATATATGTAACGATTATCGTTGTAAAGACATTTAATGTATATATATCATATTAAGAGATATTCATACATGATAATATCATGATAATATAATAATTTAAAATCTCATTTGATATTATAAACATTGGGTTAACAACATTTAACAAGATCGTTAACCTAAAGGTTTCAAAACAACACTTACATGTAACGACTAACGATGACTTAACGACTCAGTTAAAATGTATATACATGTAGTGTTTTAATATGTATTTATACACTTTTGAAAGACTTCAATACACTTATCAAAATACTTCTACTTAACAAAAATGCTTACAATTACATCCTCGTTCAGTTTCATCAACAATTCTACTCGTATGCACCCGTATTCGTACTCGTACAATACACAGCTTTTAGATGTATGTACTATTGGTATATACACTCCAATGATCAGCTCTTAGCAGCCCATGTGAGTCACCTAACACATTTGGGAACCATCATTTGGCAACTAGCATGAAATATCTCATAAAATTACAAAAATATGAGTAATCATTCATGACTTATTTACATGAAAACAAAATTACATATCCTTTATATCTAATCCATACACCAACGACCAAAAACACCTACAAACACTTTCATTCTTCAATTTTCTTCATCTAATTGATCTCTCTCAAGTTCTATCTTCAAGTTCTAAGTGTTCTTCATAAATTCCAAAAGTTCTAGTTTCATAAAATCAAGAATACTTTCAAGTTTGCTAGCTCACTTCCAATCTTGTAAGGTGATCATCCAACCTCAAGAAATCTTTGTTTCTTACAGTAGGTTATCATTCTAATACAAGGTAATAATCATATTCAAACTTTGGTTCAATTTCTATAACTATAACAATCTTATTTCAAGTGATGATCTTACTTGAACTTGTTTTCGTGTCATGATTCTGCTTCAAGAACTTCGAGCCATCCAAGGATCCATTGAAGCTAGATCCATTTTTCTCTTTTCTAGTAGGTTTATCCAAGGAACTTAAGGTAGTAATGATGTTCATAACATCATTCGATTCATACATATAAAGCTATCTTATTCGAAGGTTTAAACTTGTAATCACTAGAACATAGTTTAGTTAATTCTAAACTTGTTCGCAAACAAAAGTTAATCCTTCTAACTTGACTTTTAAAATCAAATAAACACATGTTCTATATCTATATGATATGCTAACTTAATGATTTAAAACCTGGATACACGAAAGACACCATAAAACCGAATTTACGCCGTCGTAGTAACACCGCGGGCTGTTTTGGGTTAGTTAATTAAAAACTATGATAAAATTTGATTTAAAAGTTGTTATTATGAGAAAATGATTTTTATTATGAACATGAAACTATATCCAAAAATTATGGTTAAACTCAAAGTGGAAGTATGTTTTCTAAAATGGTCATCTAGACGTCTTTCTTTCGACTGAAATGACTACCTTTACAAAAATAACTTGTAACTTATTTTTCCGACTATAAACCTATACTTTTTCTGTTTAGATTCATAAAATAGAGTTCAATATGAAACCATAGCAATTTGATTCACTCAAAACGGATTTAAAATGAAGAAGTTATGGGTAAAACAAGATTGGATAATTTTTCTCATTTTAGCTACGTGAAAATTGGTAACAAATCTATTCCAACCATAACTTAATCAACTTGTATTGTATATTATGTAATCTTGAGATACCATAGACACGTATACAATGTTTCGACCTATCATGTCGACACATCTATATATATTTCGGAACAACCATAGACACTCTATATGTGAATGTTGGAGTTAGCTATACAGGGTTGAGGTTGATTCCAAAATATATATAGTTTGAGTTGTGATCAATACTGAGATACGTATACACTGGGTCGTGGATTGATTCAAGATAATATTTATCGATTTATTTCTGTACATCTAACTGTGGACAACTAGTTGTAGGTTACTAACGAGGACAGCTGACTTAATAAAATTAAAACATCAAAATATATTAAAAGTGTTGTAAATATATTTTGAACATACTTTGATATATATGTATATATTGTTATAGGTTCGTGAATCAACCAGTGGCCAAGTCTTACTTCCCGACGAAGTAAAAAAAAATCTGTGAAAGTGAGTTATAGTCCCACTTTTAAAATCTAATATTTTTGGGATGAGAATACATGCAGGTTTTATAAATGATTTACAAAATAGACACAAGTACGTGAAACTACATTCTATGGTTGAATTATTGAAATCGAATATGCCCCTTTTTATTAAGTCTGGTAATCTAAGAATTAGGGAACAGACACCCTAATTGACGCGAATCCTAAAGATAGATCTATTGAGCCTAACAAACCCCATCCAAAGTACCGGATGCTTTAGTACTTCAAAATTTATATCATATCCGAAGGGTGTCCCGGAATGATGGGGATATTCTTATATATGCATCTTGTTAATGTCGGTTACCAGGTGTTCACCATATGAATGATTTTTATCTCTATGTATGGGATGTGTATTGAAATATGAAATCTTGTGGTCTATTATTATGATTTGATATATATAGGTTAAACCTATAACTCACCAACATTTTTGTTGACGTTTTAAGCATGTTTATTCTCAGGTGATTATTAAGAGCTTCCGCTGTCGCATACTTAAATAAGGACGAGATTTGGAGTCCATGCTTGTATAATATTGTGTAAAAACTGCATTCAAGAAACTTATTTTGTTGTAACATATTTGTATTGTAAACCATTATGTAATGGTTGTGTGTAAACAGGATATTTTAGATTATCATTATTTGATAATCTACGTAAAGCTTTTTAAACCTTTATTGATGAAATAAAGGTTATGGTTTGTTTTAAAATGAATGCAGTCTTTGAAAAACGTCTCATATAGAGGTCAAAACCTCGCAACGAAATCAATTAATATGGAACGTTTTTAATCAATAAGAACGGGACATTTCAGTTGGTATCCGAGCGTTGGTCTTAGAGAACCAGAATTTTACATTAGTGTGTCTTATCGAGTTTGTTAGGATGCATTAGTGAGTCTGGACTTCGACCGTGTTTACTTGAAAAATGATTGCTTAACAAATTTTGTTGGAAACTATATATTTTTAACATGTGAATATTATGTGATATATTAATCTCTTAACGCGTTTGATATTATGTGATAGATGTCTACCTCTAGAACAAGTCCCATTGACTCACCTAATAATAATGAAGAGTCAAATGTAAATTGGAATGATTCGTGGACTGATTCACAAGTTCCCGAAGAGGAACCGGAAGAAGAGTCTGAACCGGAAGAAGAATCGGAACCGGAAGAAGAATCGGAACCGGATGAAGAAATAGAACCGGTGGGGGAAATAATAAAACGGTTAAGTAAAAGAAAATCCTCAACCAATCGACCAAGGTTAATTATGGTCAATGGTGTTTCCGCCAAGGAAGCAAAATATTGGGAGGATTACCAATTCTCCGATGAATCGGATTCCGACGAGAATTCCGATGATGTTATAGAAATTACCCCAACTGAATTTAAAAAGGCAAAAGAAAATAATAAGGGAAAGGGCATAAAAATAGAGAAATCTAATTCCAACCCCGATGAACTTTATATGTATCGTCAACCCCCGAAGTCCTTAAGTTGTAACAATGACCCGGGAACCTCTAAACCACCAGGTTTTTCTAAACCAATGTGGAAAACGACGGCTCGTATTAGGGGAACATCATATATCCCTAGAAACTTGGCAAAACGAACCAAAACCGAAGAAGAAGAAACAAGCGAGTCGGAATAAGATAGTTGTATTCGTGTGGTGTAATATATGTAATATAGTGTGCTTATTCTTTATGATATATGTAAAAATTGCTTGTATTAATAAGTATTTTTTTATGAATCTAACTCTTATCTATTTTACAGTTTAAAAACACAAAATGGATAGACAACCCAATATTTTAAGAGACCTACCCGGAGACATGATTGATGAAATCTTGTCTAGAGTCGGTCAGAATTCCTCGGCACAACTATTTAAGGCAAGATCAGTTTGTAAGACATTCGAAGAACGTTCCAAGAATGTCTTGGTTTATAAGAGACTTTCTTTTGAAAGATGGGGGATATCACATTGGGAAACCCATAAGTTACGATGTGTTTACTTTGACGCATATATTGCGGGGAACCCAAATGCTATTTTACGCAGCGGGTTAAGAAATTATTTTGACTCAATATATCCGAATATTGGACTTCGTGATTTAGAAAAAGCGGCTAACATGCAACATAAAGAAGCATGTTATGCTTACGGATTAGTAATGTTCGCTTCTCACTAAAGTGAGAACAAGAACATCGGGCTACAACTATTAAACAAAACGTTTCCACAAGTGACGGAGTCGGTAATTGGGGTAAGAAATGAGGTTTTTAGATTGTTACGGGACTGTTGGACATTACGTAACCCTCGTCCATTTGACGACGTTACAACACGCTGTCTTATCAACGGCCATAACGGTTATGTTCTGAAATGTCCCGTTCTTATTGATTAAAAACGTTCCATATTAATTGATTTCGTTGCGAGGTTTTGACCTCTATATGAGACGTTTTTCAAAGACTGCATTCATTTTAAAACAAACCATAACCTTTATTTCATCAATAAAGGTTTAAAAAGATTTACGTAGATTATCAAATAATGATAATCTAAAATATCCTGTTTACACACGACCATTACATAATGGTTTACAATACAAATATGTTACAACAAAATAAGTTTCTTGAATGCAGTTTTTACACAATATCATACAAGCATGGACTCCAAATCTCGTCCTTATTTAAGTATGCGACAGCGGAAGCTCTTAATAATCACCTGAGAATAAACATGCTTAAAACGTCAACAAAAATGTTGGTGAGTTATAGGTTTAACCTATATATATCAAATCATAATAATAGACCACAAGATTTCATATTTCAATACACATCCCATACATAGAGATAAAAATCATTCATATGGTGAACACCTGGTAACCGACATTAACAAGATGCATATATAAGAATATCCCCATCATTCCGGGACACCCTTCGGATATGATATAAATTTCGAAGTACTAAAGCATCCGGTACTTTGGATGGGGTTTGTTAAGCCCAATAGATCTATCTTTAGGATACGCGTCAATTAGGGTGTCTGTTCCCTAATTCTTAGATTACCAGACTTAATAAAAAGGGGCATATTCGATTTCGATAATTCAATCATAGAATGTAGTTTCACGTACTTGTGTCTATTTTGTAAATCATTTATAAAACCTGCATGTATTCTCATCCCAAAAATATTAGATTTTAAAAGTGGGACTATAACTCACTTTCACAGATTTTTACTTCGTCGGGAAGTAAGACTTGGCCACTGGTTGATTCACGAACCTATAACAATATATACATATATATCAAAGTATGTTCAAAAATATATTTACAACACTTTTAATATATTTTGATGTTTTAAGTTTATTAAGTCAGCTGTCCTCGTTAGTAACCTACAACTAGTTGTCCAAAGTTAGATGTACAGAAATAAATCGATAAATATTATCTTGAATCAATCCACGACCCAGTGTATACGTATCTCAGTATTGATCACAACTCAAACTATATATATTTTGGAATCAACCTCAACCCTGTATAGCTAACTCCAACATTCACATATAGAGTGTCTATGGTTGTTCCGAAATATATATAGATGTGTCGACATGATAGGTCGAAACATTGTATACGTGTCTATGGTATCTCAAGATTACATAATATACAATACAAGTTGATTAAGTTATGGTTGGAATAGATTTGTTACCAATTTTCACGTAGCTAAAATGAGAAAAATTATCCAATCTTGTTTTACCCATAACTTCTTCATTTTAAATCCGTTTTGAGTGAATCAAATTGCTATGGTTTCATATTGAACTCTATTTTATGAATCTAAACAGAAAAGTATAGGTTTATAGTCGGAAAAATAAGTTACAAGTCGTTTTTGTAAAGGTAGTCATTTCAGTCGAAAGAACGACGTCTAGATGACCATTTTAGAAAACATACTTCCACTTTGAGTTTAATCATAATTTTTGGATATAGTTTCATGTTCATAATAAAAATCATTTTCTCAGAATAACAACTTTAAAATCAAAGTTTATCATAGTTTTTAATTAACTAACCCAAAACAGCCCGCGGTGTTACTACGACGGCGTAAATCCGGTTTTACGGTGTTTTTCGTGTTTCCAGGTTTTAAATCATTAAGTTAGCATATCATATAGATATAGAACATGTGTTTAGTTGATTTTAAAAGTCAAGTTAGAAGGATTAACTTTTGTTTGCGAACAAGTTTAGAATTAACTAAACTATGTTCTAGTGATTACAAGTTTAAACCTTCGAATAAGATAGCTTTATATGTATGAATCGAATGATGTTATGAACATCATTACTACCTTAAGTTCCTTGGATAAACCTACTGGAAAAGAGAAAAATGGATCTAGCTTCAATGGATCCTTGGATGGCTCGAAGTTCTTGAAGCAGAATCATGACACGAAAACAAGTTCAAGTAAGATCATCACTTGAAATAAGATTGTTATAGTTATAGAAATTGAACCAAAGTTTGAATATGATTATTACCTTGTATTAGAATGATAACCTACTGTAAGAAACAAAGATTTCTTGAGGTTGGATGATCACCTTACAAGATTGGAAGTGAGCTAGCAAACTTGAAAGTATTCTTGATTTTATGAAACTAGAACTTTTGGAATTTATGAAGAACACTTAGAACTTGAAGATAGAACTTGAGAGAGATCAATTAGATGAAGAAAATTGAAGAATGAAAGTGTTTGTAGGTGTTTTTGGTCGTTGGTGTATGGATTAGATATAAAGGATATGTTATTTTGTTTTCATGTAAATAAGTCATGAATGATTACTCATATTTTTGTAATTTTATGAGATATTTCATGCTAGTTGCCAAATGATGGTTCCCACATGTGTTAGGTGACTCACATGGGCTGCTAAGAGCTGATCATTGGAGTGTATATACCAATAGTACATACATCTAAAAGCTGTGTATTGTACGAGTACGAATACGGGTGCATACGAGTAGAATTGTTGATGAAACTGAACGAGGATGTAATTGTAAGCATTTTTGTTAAGTAGAAGTATTTTGATAAGTGTCTTGAAGTCTTTCAAAAGTGTATGAATACATATTAAAACACTACATGTATATACATTTTAACTGAGTCGTTAAGTCATCGTTAGTCGTTACATGTAAATGTTGTTTTGAAACCTTTAGGTTAACGATCTTGTTAAATGTTGTTAACCCAATGTTTATAATATCAAAAGAGATTTTAAATTATTATATTATCATGATATTATGATGTACGAATATCTCTTAATATGATATATATACATTAAATGTCGTTACAACGATAATCGTTACATATATGTCTCGTTTCAAAATCATTAAGTTAGTAGTCTTGTTTTTACATATGTAGTTCATTGTTAATATAATTAATGATATGTTTACTTATCATAATATCATGTTAACTATATATATAACCATATATATGTCATCATATAGTTTTTACAAGTTTTAACGTTCGTGAATCACCGGTCAACTTGGGTGGTCAATTGTCTATATGAAACCTATTTCAATTAATAAAGTCTTAACAAGTTTGATTGCTTAACATGTTGGAAACATTTAATCATGTAAATATCAATCTCAATTAATATATATAAACATGGAAAAGTTCGGGTCACTACAGTACCTACCCGTTAAATAAATTTCGTCCCGAAATTTTAAGCTGTTGAAGGTGTTGACGAATCTTCTGGAAATAGATGCGGGTATTTCTTCTTCATCTGATCTTCACGCTCCCAGGTGAACTCGAGTCCTCTACGAGCATTCCATCGAACCTTAACAATTGGTATCTTGTTTTGCTTAAGTCTTTTAACCTCACGATCCATTATTTCGACGGGTTCTTCGATGAATTGAAGTTTTTCGTTGATTTGGATTTCATTTAACGGAATAGTGAGATCTTCTTTAGCAAAACATTTCTTTAAATTCGAGACGTGGAAAGTGTTATGTACAGCCTCGAGTTGTTGAGGTAACTCTAGTCGGTAAGCTACTGGTCCGATACGATCAATAATCTTGAATGGTCCAATATACCTTGGATTTAATTTCCCTCGTTTACCAAATCGAACAACACCTTTCCAAGGTGCAACTTTAAGCATGGCCATCTCTCCAATTTCAAATTCTATATCTTTTCTTTTAATGTCAGCGTAGCTCTTTTGTCGACTTTGGGCGGTTTTCAACCGTTGTTGAATTTGGATGATCTTCTCGGTAGTTTCTTGTATAATCTCCGGACCCGTAATCTGTCTATCCCCCACTTCACTCCAACAAATTGGAGACCTGCACTTTCTACCATAAAGTGCTTCAAACGGCGCCATCTCAATGCTTGAATGGTAGCTGTTGTTGTAGGAAAATTCTGCTAACGGTAGATGTCGATCCCAACTGTTTCCGAAATCAATAACACATGCTCGTAGCATGTCTTCAAGCGTTTGTATCGTCCTTTCGCTCTGCCCATCAGTTTGTGGATGATAGGCAGTACTCATGTCTAGACGAGTTCCTAATGCTTGCTGTAATGTCTGCCAGAATCTTGAAATAAATCTGCCATCCCTATCAGAGATAATAGAGATTGGTATTCCATGTCTGGAGATGACTTCCTTCAAATACAGTCGTGCTAACTTCTCCATCTTGTCATCTTCTCTTATTGGCAAGAAGTGTGCTGATTTGCTGAGACGGTCAACTATTACCCAAATAGTATCAAAACCACTTGCAGTCCTTGGCAATTTAGTGATGAAATCCATGGTAATGTTTTCCCATTTCCATTCCGGGATTTCGGGTTGTTGAAGTAGACCTGATGGTTTCTGATGCTCAGCTTTGACCTTAGAACACGTCAAACATTCTCCTACGTATTTAGCAACATCGGCTTTCATACCCTGCCACCAAAAATGTTTCTTGAGATCCTTGTACATCTTCCCCGTTCCAGGATGTATTGAGTATCTGGTTTTATGAGCTTCTCTAAGTACCATTTCTCTCATATCTCCAAATTTTGGTACCCAAATCCTTTCAGCCCTATACCGGGTTCCGTCTTCCCGAATATTAAGATGCTTCTCCGATCCTTTGGGTATTTCATCCTTTAAATTTCCCTCTTTTAAATATCCTTGTTGCGCCTCCTTTATTTGAGTAGTAATGTTATTATGAATCATTATATTCATAGATTTTACTCGAATGGGTTCTCTGTCCTTCCTGCTCAAGGCATCGGCTACCACATTTGCCTTCCCCGGGTGGTAACGAATCTCAAAGTCGTAATCATTCAATAATTCAATCCACCTACGCTGCCTCATATTCAGTTGTTTCTGATTAAATATGTGTTGAAGACTTTTGTGGTCGGTATATATAATACTTTTGACCCCATATAAGTAGTGCCTCCAAGTCTTTAATGCAAAAACAACCGCGCCTAATTCCAAATCATGCGTCGTATAATTTTGTTCGTGAATCTTCAATTGTCTAGACGCATAAGCAATCACCTTCGTTCGTTGCATTAATACACAACCGAGACCTTGCTTTGATGCATCACAATAAATCACAAAATCATCATTCCCTTCAGGCAATGACAATATAGGTGCCGTAGTTAGCTTTTTCTTCAATAACTGAAACGCTTTCTCTTGTTCATCATTCCATTCAAATTTCTTCCCTTTATGCGTTAATGCAGTCAAGGGTTTTGCTATTCTGGAAAAGTCTTGGATGAACCTTCTGTAGTAACCAGCTAGTCCTAAAAACTGGCGTATGTGTTTCGGAGTTTTCGGGGTTTCCCACTTTTCAACAGTTTCTATCTTTGCCGGATCCACCTTAATACCTTCTTTGTTCACTATGTGACCGAGGAATTGAACTTCTTCCAACCAAAATGCACACTTTGAAAACTTAGCGTACAATTCTTCCTTCCTCAATACTTCTAACACCTTTCTCAAATGTTCACCGTGTTCTTGGTCATTCTTTGAGTAAATAAGTATGTCATCAATGAAAACAATGACAAACTTGTCAAGGTATGGTCCACACACTCGGTTCATAAGGTCTATGAACATAGCTGGTGCATTAGTTAAACCAAACGGCATGACCATAAACTCGTAATGACCGTAACGTGTTCTGAAAGCAGTCTTTGGAATATCATCTTCTTTCACCCGCATTTGATGATACCCGGAACGTAAGTCAATCTTTGAATAAACAGACGAGCCTTGTAGTTGATCAAATAAGTCATCGATTCTCGGTAGTGGGTAGCGGTTCTTTATGGTAAGTTTGTTCAACTCTCGGTAGTCGATACACAACCTGAATGTACCATCTTTCTTCTTGACAAACAAAACAGGAGCTCCCCACGGTGATGTGCTTGGTCGAATGAAACCACGCTCTAAAAGTTCTTGTAATTGGCTTTGTAGTTCTTTCATCTCGCTGGGTGCGAGTCTGTAAGGAGCACGAGCTATTGGTGCAGCTCCTGGTACAAGATCTATTTGAAATTCAACGGATCGATGTGGGGGTAATCCCGGTAATTCTTTCGGAAATACATCAGGAAATTCTTTTGCGACGGGAACATCATTGATGCTCTTTTCTTCAGTTTGTACTTTCTCGACGTGTGCTAGAACAGCATAGCAACCTTTTCTTATTAGTTTTTGTGCCTTCAAATTACTAATAAGATGTAGCTTCGTGTTGCCCTTTTCTCCGTACACCATTAAGGGTTTTCCTTTTTCTCGTATAATGCGAATTGCATTTTTGTAACAAACGATCTCCGCTTTCACTTCTTTCAACCAGTCCATACCGATTATCACATCAAAACTCCCTAACTCTACTGGTATCAAATCAATCTTAAATGTTTCGCTAACCAGTTTAATTTCTCGATTCCGACATATATTATCTGCTGAAATTAATTTACCATTTGCTAATTCGAGTAAAAATTTACTATCCAAAGGCGTCAATGGACAACTTAATTTAGCACAAAAATCTCTACTCATATAGCTTCTATCCGCACCCGAATCAAATAAAATGTAAGCAGATTTATTGTCAATAAGAAATGTACCCGTAACAAGCTCCGGGTCTTCCTGTGCCTCTGCCGCATTAATATTGAAAACTCTTCCACGGCCTTGTCCATTCGTGTTCTCCTGGTTCGGGCAATTTCTAATAATGTGGCCCGGTTTTCCACATTTATAACAAACTACATTGGCATAACTTGCTCCGACACTACTTGCTCCGCCATTACTCGTTCCGACACCATTTGTTCCTTTCGTTCTATTAACCCCTGGTCCGTAGACCTCACACTTCACCGCGCTATGACCATTTCTTTTACACTTGTTGCAAAATTTGGTGCAGAACCCCGAGTGATTCTTTTCACACCTTTGGCATAGCTGCTTCTGATTGTTGTTGTTGTTGCGGTTATTATTGTTGTTGGGATGATTGTTGTAGTTGCTGTTGTTGTTGTTGTTGTTGTTGTTGGGCCGTTTGTTGTAGTTGCGATTGATGTTGCGATTGTTGGGATAATTGTTGCGATTATTGTTGTAATTGTTGTTGTTGTTGTATTGGTGATTCTTATCACCGTTTTCCTCCCACTTTCTTTTGACTTGCTTCACATTGGCCTCTTCAGCAGTCTGTTCTTTAATTCTTTCTTCAATTTGGTTCACGAGTTTGTGAGCCATTCTACATGCCTGTTGTATGGAGGCGGGCTCGTGTGAACATATATCTTCTTGGATTCTTTTCGGTAATCCTTTCACAAACGCTTCGATCTTCTCTTCCTCATCTTCGAATGCTCCCGGACACAATAGGCACAATTCTGTGAATCGTCTTTCGTACGTGGTAATATCAAATCCTTGGGTTCATAACCCTCTAAGTTCTGTCTTGAGCTTATTGACCTCGGTTCTGGGACGGTACTTCTCGTTCATCAAGTGCTTGAATGCTGACCACGGTAGTGCGTACGCATCGTCTTGTCCCACTTGCTCTAGATAGGTATTCCACCATGTTAACGCAGAACCTGTGAAGGTATGCGTAGCGTACTTTACTTTGTCCTCTTCAGTACACTTACTTATGGCAAACACCGATTCGACCTTCTCGGTCCACCGTTTCAATCCGATCGGTCCTTCGGTTCCATCAAATTCCAAAGGTTTGCAGGCAGTGAATTCTTTGTAGGTGCATCCTACACGATTTCCTGTACTGCTAGATCCAAGGTTATTGTTGGTATGTAGCGCAGCCTGTACTGCGGCTATGTTTGAAGCTAGAAAAGTACGGAATTCCTCTTCATTCATATTCACGGTGTGTCGAGTAGTCGGTGCCATTTCCTTCAAAATAGTTAAATGGAACAAGTTAATCATACAGAATATTAAGAGTAGTTAATAGTATTTCGTAGCATAATATGAACTCATTTATAAAAGCTTTTTCTTCATATTAGCATTTTATAAGTTTAAATTCGGGTAGTACCTACCCGTTAAGTTCATACTTAGTAGCTAATATACAATTCAACTACTACAATTCTATATGAAAAACTGATTATAATAATATTTCGCGTTCAAACTTTTATACAATATTTTACAAACTTACAATACCGCTTATTTTACATAAAGCATGAAATATAGAACACAATAACTTTGATACAAGATAGTTGTTAAGATAATTCTAGCTAGTACACAAGTCGTTCAGCAAAGGCAATAAAGACACGTAATTCATACGTCCAAAAACAAGTCATGCATTCTGGTTTTACTAGGACTACTTCCCATCCTTGGTCTTGTGCAACATAACCGTTATGGCCGTTGATAAGACAGCGTGTTGTAACGTCGTCAAAGGGACGAGGGTTACGTAATGTCCAACAGTCCCATAATAATCTAAAAACCTCATTTCTTACCCCAATTACCGACTCCGTCACTTGTGGAAACGTTTTGTTTAATAGTTGTAGCCCGATGTTCTTGTTCTCACTTTGGTGAGAAGCGAACATTACTAATCCGTAAGCATAACATGATTCTTTATGTTGCATGTTAGCCGCTTTTTCTAAATCACGAAGTCCAATATTCGGATATATTGAGTCAAAATAATTTCTTAACCCGTTGCGTAAAATAGCATTTGGGTTCCCCGCAATATATGCGTCAAAGTAAACACATCGTAACTTATGGGTTTCCCAATGTGATATCCCCCATCTTTCAAACGAAAGTCTCTTATAAACCAAGACATTCTTGGAACGTTCTTCGAATGTCTTACAAACTGATCTCGCCTTAAATAGTTGTGCCGAGGAATTCTGGCCGACTCTAGACAAGATTTCATCAATCATGTCTCCGGGTAGGTCTCTTAAAATATTGGGTTGTCTATCCATTTTGTGTTTTTAAACTGTAAAATAGACAAGAGTTAGATTCATAAAAAAATACTTATTAATACAAGCAATTTTTACATATATCATAAAGCATAAGAACACTATATTACATATATTACACCACACGAATACAACTATCTTATTCCGACTCGCTCGTTTCTTCTTCTTCGGTTTTGGTTCGTTTTGCCAAGTTTCTAGGGATATATGATGTTCCCCTAATACGAGCCGTCGTTGTCCACATTGGTTTAGAAAAACCTGGTGGTTTAGAGGTTCCCGGGTCATTGTTACAACTTAAGGACTTCGGGCGTTGACGATACATATAAAGTTCATCGGGGTTGGAATTAGATTTCTCTATTTTTATGCCCTTTCCCTTATTATTTTCTTTTGCCTTTTTAAATTCAGTTGGGGTAATTCCTATAACATCATCGGAATTCTCGTCGGAATCAGATTCATCGGAGAATTGGTAATCCTCCCAATATTTTGCTTCCTTGGCGGAAACACCATTGACCATAATTAACCTTGGTCGGTTGGTTGAGGATTTTCTTTTACTTAACCGTTTTATTATTTCCCCCACCGGTTCTATTTCTTCATCCGGTTCCGATTCTTCTTCCGGTTCCGATTCTTCTTCCGGTTCCGACTCTTCTTCCGGTTCCTCTTCGGGAACTTGTGAATCAGTCCACGAATCATTCCAATTTACATTTGACTCTTCATTATTATTAGGTGAGTCAATGGGACTTGTTCTAGAGGTAGGCATCTATCACATAATATCAAACGCGTTAAGAGATTAATATATCACATAATATTCACATGTTAAAAATATATAGTTTCCAACAAAATTTGTTAAGCAATCATTTTTCAAGTAAACACGGTCGAAGTCCAGACTCACTAATGCATCCTAACAAACTCGATAAGACACACTAATGAAAAATTCTGGTTCTCTAAGACCAACGCTCGGATACCAACTGAAATGTCCCGTTCTTATTGATTAAAAACGTTCCATATTAATTGATTTCGTTGCGAGGTTTTGACCTCTATATGAGACGTTTTTCAAAGACTGCATTCATTTTAAAACAAACCATAACCTTTATTTCATCAATAAAGGTTTAAAAAGCTTTACGTAGATTATCAAATAATGATAATCTAAAATATCCTGTTTACACACGACCATTACATAATGGTTTACAATACAAATATGTTACAACAAAATAAGTTTCTTGAATGCAGTTTTTACACAATATCATACAAGCATGGACTCCAAATCTCGTCCTTATTTAAGTATGCGACAGCGGAAGCTCTTAATAATCACCTGAGAATAAACATGCTTAAAACGTCAACAAAAATGTTGGTGAGTTATAGGTTTAACCTATATATATCAAATCATAATAATAGACCACAAGATTTCATATTTCAATACACATCCCATACATAGAGATAAAAATCATTCATATGGTGAACACCTGGTAACCGACATTAACAAGATGCATATATAAGAATATCCCCATCATTCCGGGACACCCTTCGGATATGATATAAATTTCGAAGTACTAAAGCATCCGGTACTTTGGATGGGGTTTGTTAAGCCCAATAGATCTATCTTTAGGATTCGCGTCAATTAGGGTGTCTGTTCCCTAATTCTTAGATTACCAGACTTAATAAAAAGGGGCATATTCGATTTCGATAATTCAACCATAGAATGTAGTTTCACGTACTTGTGTCTATTTTGTAAATCATTTATAAAACCTGCATGTATTCTCATCCCAAAAATATTAGATTTTAAAAGTGGGACTATAACTCACTTTCACAGATTTTTACTTCGTCGGGAAGTAAGACTTGGCCACTGGTTGATTCACGAACCTATAACAATATATACATATATATCAAAGTATGTTCAAAAATATATTTACAACACTTTTAATATATTTTGATGTTTTAAGTTTATTAAGTCAGCTGTCCTCGTTAGTAACCTACAACTAGTTGTCCACAGTTAGATGTACAGAAATAAATCGATAAATATTATCTTGAATCAATCCACGACCCAGTGTATACGTATCTCAGTATTGATCACAACTCAAACTATATATATTTTGGAATCAACCTCAACCCTGTATAGCTAACTCCAACATTCACATATAGAGTGTCTATGGTTGTTCCGAAATATATATAGATGTGTCGACATGATAGTTCGAAACATTGTATACGTGTCTATGGTATCTCAAGATTACATAATATACAATACAAGTTGATTAAGTTATGGTTGGAATAGATTTGTTACCAATTTTCACGTAGCTAAAATGAGAAAAATTATCCAATCTTGTTTTACCCATAACTTCTTCATTTTAAATCCGTTTTGAGTGAATCAAATTGCTATGGTTTCATATTGAACTCTATTTTATGAATCTAAACAGAAAAGTATAGGTTTATAGTCGGAAAAATAAGTTACAAGTCGTTTTTGTAAAGGTAGTCATTTCAGTCGAAAGAACGACGTCTAGATGACCATTTTAGAAAACATACTTCCACTTTGAGTTTAATCATAATTTTTGGATATAGTTTCATGTTCATAATAAAAATCATTTTCTCAGAATAACAACTTTAAAATCAAAGTTTATCATAGTTTTTAATTAACTAACCCAAAACAGCCCGCGGTGTTACTACGACGGCGTAAATCCGGTTTTACGGTGTTTTTCGTGTTTCCAGGTTTTAAATCATTAAGTTAGCATATCATATAGATATAGAACATGTTTTTAGTTGATTTTAAAAGTCAAGTTAGAAGGATTAACTTTTGTTTGCGAACAAGTTTAGAATTAACTAAACTATGTTCTAGTGATTACAAGTTTAAACCTTCGAATAAGATAGTTTTATATGTATGAATCGAATGATGTTATGAACATCATTACTACCTTAAGTTCCTTGGATAAACCTACTGGAAAAGAGAAAAATGGATCTAGCTTCAATGGATCCTTGGATGGCTCGAAGTTCTTGAAGCAGAATCATGACACGAAAACAAGTTCAAGTAAGATCATCACTTGAAATAAGATTGTTATAGTTATAGAAATTGAACCAAAGTTTGAATATGATTATTACCTTGTATTAGAATGATAACCTACTGTAAGAAACAAAGATTTCTTGAGGTTGGATGATCACCTTACAAGATTGGAAGTGAGCTAGCAAACTTGAAAGTATTCTTGATTTTATGAAACTAGAACTTTTGGAATTTATGAAGAACACTTAGAACTTGAAGATAGAACTTGAGAGAGATCAATTAGATGAAGAAAATTGAAGAATGAAAGTGTTTGTAGGTGTTTTTGGTCGTTGGTGTACGGATTAGATATAAAGGATATGTTATTTTGTTTTCATGTAAATAAGTCATGAATGATTACTCATATTTTTGTAATTTTATGAGATATTTCATGCTAGTTGCCAAATGATGGTTCCCATATGTGTTAGGTGACTCACATGGGCTGCTAAGAGCTGATCATTGGAGTGTATATACCAATAGTACATACATCTAAAAGCTGTGTATTGTACGAGTACGAATACGGGTGCATACGAGTAGAATTGTTGATGAAACTGAACGAGGATGTAATTGTAAGCATTTTTGTTAAGTAGAAGTATTTTGATAAGTGTCTTGAAGTCTTTCAAAAGTGTATGAATACATATTAAAACACTACATGTATATACATTTTAACTGAGTCGTTAAGTCATCGTTAGTCGTTACATGTAAATGTTGTTTTGAAACCTTTAGGTTAACGATCTTGTTAAATGTTGTTAACCCAATGTTTATAATATCAAAAGAGATTTTAAATTATTATATTATCATGATATTATGATGTACGAATATCTCTTAATATGATATATATACATTAAATGTCGTTACAACGATAATCGTTACATATATGTCTCGTTTCAAAATCATTAAGTTAGTAGTCTTGTTTTTACATATGTAGTTCATTGTTAATATAATTAATGATATGTTTACTTATCATAATATCATGTTAACTATATATATAACCATATATATGTCATCATATAGTTTTTACAAGTTTTAACGTTCGTGAATCACCGGTCAACTTGGGTGGTCAATTGTCTATATGAAACCTATTTCAATTAATCAAGTCTTAACAAGTTTGATTGCTTAACATGTTGGAAACATTTAATCATGTAAATATCAATCTCAATTAATATATATAAACATGGAAAAGTTCGGGTCACTACATGTTCCACAAGACCAAGGATGGGAAGTAATCCTAGTAAAACCAGAATGCATGACTTGTTTCTGGACGTATGAATTACGTGTCTTTATTGCCTTTGCTGAACGACTTGTGTACTAGCTAGAATTATCTTCACAACTATCTTGTATCAAAGTTATTGTGTGCTATATTTCATGCTTTATGTAAAATAAGCGGTATTGTAAGTTTGTAAAATATTGTATAAAAGTTTGAACGCGAAATATTATTATAATCAGTTTTTCATATAGAATTGTAGTAGTTGAATTGTATATTAGCTACTAAGTATGAACTTAACGGGTAGGTACTACCCGAATTTAAACTTATAAAACGCTAATATGAAGAAAAAGCTTTTATAAATGAGTTCATATTATGCTACGAAATACTATTAACTACTCTTAATATTCTGTATGATTAACTTGTTCCATTTGACTATTTTGAAGGAAATGGCACCGACTACTCGACACACCGTGAATATGAATGAAGAGGAATTCCGTACTTTTCTAGCTTCAAACATAGCCGCAGTACAGGCTGTGCTACATACCAACAATAACCTTGGATCTAGCAGTACAGGAAATCGTGTAGGATGCACCTACAAAGAATTCACTGCCTGCAAACCTTTGGAATTTGATGGAACCGAAGGACCAATCGGATTGAAACGGTGGACCGAGAAGGTCGAATCGGTGTTTGCCATAAGTAAGTGTACTGAAGAGGACAAAGTAAAGTACGCTACGCATACCTTCACAGGTTCTGCGTTAACATGGTGGAATACCTATCTAGAGCAAGTGGGACAAGACGATGCGTACGCACTACCGTAGTCAGCATTCAAGCACTTGATGAACGAGAAGTACCGTCCCAGAGCCGAGGTCAATAAGCTCAAGACAGAACTTAGAGGGTTACGAACCCAAGGATTTGATATTACCACGTACGAAAGACGATTCACAGAATTGTGCGTATTGTGTCCGGGAGCATTCGAAGATGAGGAAGAGAAGATCGACGCGTTTGTGAAAGGATTACCAGAAAGAATCCAAGAAGATATAAGTTCACACGAGCCCGCCTCTATACAACAGGCATGTAGAATGGCTCACAAACTAGTGAACCAGATTGAAGAAAGAATTAAAGAACAGACTGCTGAAGAGGCCAATGTGAAGCAAGTCAAAAGAAAGTGGGAGGAAAACGGTGATAAGAATCACCAATACAACAACAACAGCAATTACAACAATAATCGCAGCAATTATCCCAACAATCGCAACATCAATCGCAACTACAACAAATGGCCCAACAACAACAACAACAACAACAACAACAACAACAACAACAACAACAACTACAACAATCATCCCAACAACAATAATAACCGCAACAACAACAACAATCAGAAGCAGCTATGCCAAAGGTGTGAAAAGTATCACTCGGGGTTCTGCACCAAATTTTGCAACAAGTGTAAAAGAAATGGTCATAGCGCGGCGAAGTGTGAGGTCTACGGACCAGGGGTTAATAGAACGAAAGGAACAAATGGTGTCGGAACGAGTAATGGCGGAGCAAGTAGTGTCGGAGCAAGTTATGCCAATGTAGTTTGTTATAAATGTGGAAAACCGGGCCACATTATTAGAAATTGCCCGAACCAGGAGAACACGAATGGACAAGGCCGCGGAAGAGTTTTCAATATTAATGCGACAGAGGCACAGGAAGACCCGGAGCTTGTTACGGGTACGTTTCTTATTGACAATAAATCTGCTTATGTTTATTTGATTCGGGTGCGGATAGAAGCTATATGAGTAGAGATTTTTGTGCTAAATTAAGTTGTCCATTGACGCCTTTGGATAGTAAATTTTTACTCGAATTAGCAAATGGTAAATTAATTTCAGCAGATAATATATGTCGGAATCGAGAAATTAAACTGGTTAGTGAAACATTTAAGATTGACTTGATACCAGTAGAGTTAGGGAGTTTTGATGTGATAATCGGTATGGACTGGTTGAAAGAAGTGAAAGCAGAGATCGTTTGTTACAAAAATGAAATTCGCATTATACGAGAAAAAGGAAAACCCTTAATGGTGTACGGAGAAAAGGGCAACACGAAGCTACATCTTATTAGTAATTTGAAGGCACAAAAACTAATAAGAAAAGGTTGCTATGCTATTCTAGCACACGTCGAGAAAGTACAAACTAAAGAAAAGAGCATCAATGATGTTCCCATTGCAAAAGAATTTCCCGATGTATTTCCGAAAGAATTACCGGGATTACCCCCACATCGATCTGTTGAATTTCAAATAGATCTTGTATCAGGAGCTGCACCAATAGCTCGTGCTCCTTACAGACTCGCACCCAGCGAGATGAAAGAACTGCAAAGCCAATTACAAGAACTTTTAGAGCGTGGTTTCATTCGACCAAGCACATCACCGTGGGGAGCTCCTGTTTTGTTTGTCAAGAAGAAAGATGGTACATTCAGGTTGTGTATCGACTACCGAGAGTTGAACAAACTTACCATCAAGAACCGCTACCCACTACCGAGAATCGACGACTTATTTGATCAACTACAAGGCTCGTCTATTTATTCAAAGATTGACTTACGTTCCGGGTATCATCAAATGCGGGTGAAAGAAGATGATATTCCAAAGACTGCTTTCAAAACACGTTACGGTCATTACTAGTTTATGGTCATGCCGTTTGGTTTAACTAATGCACCAGCTGTGTTCATGGACCTTATGAACCGAGTGTGTGGACCATACCTTGACAAGTTTGTCATTGTTTTCATTGATGACATACTTATTTACTCAAAGAATGACCAAGAACACGGTGAACATTTGAGAAAGGTGTTAGAAGTATTGAGGAAGGAAGAATTGTACGCTAAGTTTTCAAAGTGTGCATTTTGGTTGGAAGAAGTTCAATTCCTCGGTCACATAGTGAACAAAGAAGGTATTAAGGTGGATCCGGCAAAGATAGAAACTGTTGAAAAGTGGGAAACCCCGAAAACTCCGAAACACATACGCCAGTTTTTAGGACTAGCTGGTTACTACAGAAGGTTCATCCAAGATTTTTCCAGAATAGCAAAACCCTTGACTGCATTAACGCATAAAGGGAAGAAATTTGAATGGAATGATGAACAAGAGAAAGCATTTCAGTTATTGAAGAAAAAGCTAACTACGGCACCTATATTGTCATTGCCTGAAGGGAATGATGATTTTGTGATTTATTGTGACGCATCAAAGCAAGGTCTCGGTTGTGTATTAATGCAACGAACGAAGGTGATTGCTTATGCGTCTAGACAATTGAAGATTCACGAACAAAATTATACGACGCATGATTTGGAATTAGGAGCGGTTGTTTTTGCATTAAAGACTTAGAGGCACTACTTATATGGGGTCAAAAGTATTATATATACCGACCACAAAAGTCTTCAACACATATTTAATCAGAAACAACTGAATATGAGGCAGCGTAGGTGGATTGAATTGTTGAATGATTATGACTTTGAGATTCGTTACCACCCGGGGAAGGCAAATGTGGTAGCCGACACCTTGAGCAGGAAGGACAGAGAACCCATTCAAGTAAAATCTATGAATATAATGATTCATAATAACCTTACTACTCAAATAAAGGAGGCGCAACAAGGAGTTTTAAAAGAGGGAAATTTAAAGGATGAAATACCCAAAGGATCGGAGAAGCATCTTAATATTCGGGAAGATGGAACCCGGTATAGGGCTGAAAGGATTTGGGTACCAAAATTTGGAGATATGAGAGAAATGGTACTTAGAGAAGCTCATAAAACCAGATACTCAATACATCCTGGAACGGGGAAGATGTACAAGGATCTCAAGAAACATTTTTGGTGGCCGGGTATGAAAGCCGATGTTGCTAAATATGTAGGAGAATGTTTGACGTGTTCTAAGGTCAAAGCTGAGCATCAGAAACCATCAGGTCTACTTCAACAACCCGAAATCCCGGAATGGAAATGGGAAAACATTATCATGGATTTCATCACTAAATTGCCAAGGACTGCAAGTGGTTTTGATACTATTTGGGTAATAGTTGATCGTCTCACCAAATCAGCACACTTCCTGCCAATAAGAGAAGATGACAAGATGGAGAAGTTAGCACGACTGTATTTGAAGGAAGTCTTCTCCAGACATGGAATACCAATCTCTATTATCTCTGATAGGGATGGTAGATTTATTTCAAGATTCTGGCAGACATTACAGCAAGCATTAGGAACTCGTCTAGACATGAGTACTGCCTATCATCCACAAACTGATGGGCAAAGCGAAAGGACGATACAAACGCTTGAAGACATGCTACGAGCATGTGTTATTGATTTCGGAAACAGTTGGGATCGACATCTACCGTTAGCAGAATTTTCCTACAACAACAGCTACCATTCAATCATTGAGATGGCGCCGTTTGAAGCACTTTATGGTAGAAAGTGCAGGTCTCCGATTTGTTGGAGTGAAGTGGGGGATAGACAGATTACGGGTCCGGAGATTATACAAGAAACTACCGAGAAGATCATCCAAATTCAACAACGGTTGAAAACCGCCCAAAGTCGACAAAAGAGCTACGCTGACATTAAAAGAAAAGATATAGAATTTGAAATTGGAGAGATGGTCATGCTTAAAGTTGCACCTTGGAAAGGCTTTGTTCGATTTGGTAAACGAGGGAAATTAAATCCAAGGTATATTGGACCATTCAAGATTATTGATCGTGTCGGACCAGTAGCTTACCGACTTGAGTTACCTCAACAACTCGCGGCTGTACATAACACTTTCCACGTCTCGAATTTGAAGAAATGTTTTGCTAAAGAAGATCTCACTATTCCGTTAGATGAAATCCAAATCAACGAAAAACTTCAATTCATCGAAGAACCCGTCGAAATAATGGATCGTGAGGTTAAAAGACTTAAGCAAAACAAGATACCAATTGTTAAGGTTCGATGGAATGCTCGTAGAGGACCCGAGTTCACCTGGGAGCATGAAGATCAGATGAAGAAGAAATACCCGCATCTATTTCCAGAAGATTCGTCAACACCTTCAACAGCTTAAAATTTCGGGACGAAATTTATTTAACGGGTAGGTACTGTAGTGACCCGAACTTTTCCATGTTTATATATATTAATTGAGATTGATATTTACATGATTAAATGTTTCCAACATATTAAGCAATCAAACTTGTTAAGACTTGATTAATTGAAATATGTTTCATATAGACAATTGACCACCCAAGTTGACCGGTGATTCACGAAAGTTAAAACTTGTAAAAACTATATGATGACATATATATGGATATATATTTATAGTTAACATGATACTATGATAAGTAAACATATCATTAAGTATATTAACAATAAACTACATATGTAAAAACAAGACTACTAACTTAATGATTTTTAAACGAGACATATATGTAACGATTATCGTTGTAAAGACATTTAATGTATATATTGTAGTGACCCGAACTTTTCCATGTTTATATATATTAATTGAGATTGATATTTACATGATTAAATGTTTCCAACATGTTAAGCAATCAAACTTGTTAAGACTTGATTAATTGAAATATGTTTCATATAGACAATTGACCACCCAAGTTGACCGGTGATTCACGAACGTTAAAACTTGTAAAAACTATATGATGACATATATATAGTTATATATATAGTTAACATTATATTATGATAAGTAAACATATCATTAAGTATATTAACAATGACCTACATATGTAAAAACAAGACTACTAACTTAATGATTTTGAAGCGAGACATATATGTAACGATTATCGTTGTAACGACATTTAATGTATATATATCATATTAAGAGATATTCGTACATCATAATATCATGATAATATAATAATTTAAAATCTCTTTTGATATTATAAACATTGGGTTAACAACATTTAACAAGATCGTTAACCTAAAGGTTTCAAAACAACATTTACATGTAACGACTAACGATGACTTAACGACTCAGTTAAAATGTATATACATGTAGTGTTTTAATATGTATTTATACACTTTTGAAAGACTTCAATACACTTATCAAAATACTTCTACTTAACAAAAATGCTTACAATTACATCCTCGTTCAGTTTCATCAACAATTCTACTCGTATGCACCCGTATTCGTACTCGTACAATACACAGCTTTTAGATGTATGTACTATTGGTATATACACTCCAATGATCAGCTCTTAGCAGCCCATGTGAGTCACCTAACACATATGGGAACCATCATTTGGCAACTAGCATGAAATATCTCATAAAATTACAAAAATATGAGTAATCATTCATGACTTATTTACATGAAAACAAAATTACATATCCTTTATATCTAATCCATACACCAACGACCAAAAACACCTACAAACACTTTAATTCTTCAATTTTCTTCATCTAATTGATCTCTCTCAAGTTCTATCTTCAAATTCTAAGTGTTCTTCATAAATTCCAAAAGTTCAAGTTTCATAAAATCAAGAATACTTTCAAGTTTGCTAGCTCACTTCCAATCTTGTAAGGTGATCATCCAACCTCAAGAAATCTTTGTTTCTTACAGTAGGTTATCATTCTAATACAAGGTAATAATCATATTCAAACTTTGGTTCAATTTCTATAACTATAACAATCTTATTTCAAGTGATGATCTTACTTGAACTTGTTTTCGTGTCATGATTCTGCTTCAAGAACTTCGAGCCATCCAAGGATCCATTGAAGCTAGATCCATTTTTCTCTTTTCCAGTAGGTTTATCCAAGGAAATTAAGGTAGTAATGATGTTCATAACATCATTCGATTCATACATATAAAGCTATCTTATTCGAAGGTTTAAACTTGTAATCACTAGAACATAGTTTAGTTAATTCTAAACTTGTTCGCAAACAAAAGTTAATCCTTCTAACTTGACTTTTAAAATCAACTAAACACATGTTCTATACCTATATGATATGCTAACTTAATGATTTAAAACCTGGAAACACGAAAAACACCGTAAAACCGGATTTACGCCGTCGTAGTAACACCGCGGGCTGTTTTGGGTTAGTTAATTAAAAACTATTATAAACTTTGATTTAAAAGTTGTTATTCTGAGAAAATGATTTTTATTATGAACATGAAACTATATCCAAAAATTATGGTTAAACTCAAAGTGGAAGTATGTTTTCTAAAATGGTCATCTAGACGTCGTTCTTTCGACTGAAATGACTACCTTTACAAAAACGACTTGTAACTTATTTTTCCGACTATAAACCTATACTTTTTCTGTTTAGATTCATAAAATATAGTTCAATATGAAACCATAGCAATTTGATTCACTCCAAACGGATTTAAAATGAGGAATTTATGGGTAAAACAAGATTGGATAATTTTTCTCATTTTAGCTACGTGAAAATTGGTAACAAATCTATTCCAACCATAACTTAATCAACTTGTATTGTATATTATGTAATCTTGAGATACCATAGACACGTATACAATGTTTCGACCTATCATGTCGACACATCTATATATATTTCGGAACAACCATAGACACTCTATATGTGAATGTTGGAGTTAGCTATACAGGGTTGAGGTTGATTCCAAAATATATATAGTTTGAGTTGTGATCAATACTGAGATACGTATACACTGGGTCGTGGATTGATTCAAGATAATATTTATCGATTTATTTCTGTACATCTAACTGTGGACAACTAGTTGTAGGTTACTAACGAGGACAGCTGACTTATTAACTTAAAACATCAAAATATATTAAAAGTGTTGTAAATATATTTTGAACATACTTTGATATATATGTATATATTGTTATAGGTTCGTGAATCAACCAGTGGCCAAGTCTTACTTCCCGACGAAGTAAAAATCTGTGAAAGTGAGTTATAGTCCCACTTTTAAAATCTAATATTTTTGGGATGAGAATACATGCAGGTTTTATAAACGATTTACAAAATAGACACAAGTACGTGAAACTACATTCTATGGTTGAATTATCGAAATCGAATATGCCCCTTTTTATTAAAGTCTGGTAATCTAAGAATTAGGGAACAGACACCCTAATTGACGCGAATCCTAAAGATAGATCTATTGGGCCTAACAAACCCCATCCAAAGTACCGGATGCTTTAGTACTTCGAAATTTATATCATATCCGAAGGGTGTCCCGGAATGATGGGGATATTCTTATATATGCATCTTGTTAATGTCAGTTACCAGGTGTTCACCATATGAATGATTTTTATCTCTATGTATGGGATGTATATTGAAATATGAAATCTTGTGGTCTATTATTATGATTTGATATATATAGGTTAAACCTATAACTCACCAACATTTTTGTTGACGTTTTAAGCATGTTTATTCTCAGGTGATTATTAAGAGCTTCCGCTGTCGCATACTTAAATAAGGACGAGATTTGGAGTCCATGCTTGTATGATATTGTGTAAAAACTGCATTCAAGAAACTTATTTTGTTGTAACATATTTGTATTGTAAACCATTATGTAATGGTCATGTGTAAATAGGTTATTTTAGATTATCATTATTTGATAATCTACGTAAAGCTTTTTAAACCTTTATTGATGAAATAAAGGTTATGGTTTGTTTTAAAAATGAATGCAGTCTTTGAAAAACGTCTCATATAGAGGTCAAAACCTCGCAACGAAATCAATTAATATGGAACGTTTTTAATCAATAAGAACGGGACATTTCAGTTGGTATTCGAGCGTTGGTCTTAGAGAACCAGAATTTTGCATTAGTGTGTCTTATAGAGTTTTTTAGGATGCATTAGTGAGTATGGACTTCGACCGTGTTTACTTGAAAAATGATTGCTTAACAAATTTTGTTGGAAACTATATATTTTTAACATGTGAATATTATGTGATATATTAATCTCTTAACGTGTTTGATATTATGTGATAGATGTCTACCTCTAGAACAAGTCCCATTGACTCACCTAATAATAATGAAGAGTCAAATGTAAATTGGAATGATTCGTGGACTGATTCACAAGTTCCCGAAGAGGAACCGGAAGAAGAGTCGGAACCGGAAGAAGAATCAGAACCGGAAGAGGAGGAACCGGATGAAGAAATAGAACCGGTGGGGGAAATAATAAAACGGTTAAGTAAAAGAAAATCCTCAACCAACCGACCAAGGTTAATTATGGTCAATGGTGTTTCCGCCAAGGAAGCAAAATATTGGGAGGATTACCAATTCTCCGATGAATCGGATTCCGACGAGAATTCCGATGATGTTATAGAAATTACCCCAACTGAATTTAAAAAGGCAAAAGAAAATAATAAGGGAAAGGGCATAAAAATAGAGAAATCTAATTCCAACCCCGATGAACTTTATATGTATCGTCAACCCCCGAAGTCCTTAAGTTGTAACAATGACCCGGAACCTCTAAACCACCAGGTTTTTCTAAACCAATGTGGAAAATTACGGCTCGTATTAGGGGAACATCATATATCCCTAGAAACCTGGCAAAACGAACCAAAACCGAAGAAGAAGAAACGAGCGAGTCGGAATAAGATAGTTGTATTCGTGTGGTGTAATATATGTAATATAGTGTGCTTATGCTTTATGATATATGTAAAAATTGCTTGTATTAATAAGTATTTTTTTATGAATCTAACTCTTGTCTATTTTACAGTTTAAAAACACAAAATGGATAGACAACCCAATATTTTAAGAGACCTACCCGGAGACATGATTGATGAAATCTTGTCTAGAGTCGGTCAGAATTCCTCGGCACAACTATTTAAGGCGAGATCAGTTTGTAAGACATTCGAAGAACGTTCCAAGAATGTCTTGGTTTATAAGAGACTTTCTTTTGAAAGATGGGGGATATCACATTGGGAAACCCATAAGTTACGATGCGTTTACTTTGACGCATATATTGCGGGGAACCCAAATGCTATTTTACGCAACGGGTTAAGAAATTATTTTGACTCAATATATCCGAATATTGGACTTCGTGATTTAGAAAAAGCGGCTAACATGCAACATAAAGAAGCATGTTATGCTTACGGATTAGTAATGTTCGCTTCTCACCAATGTGAGAACAAGAACATCGGGCTACAACTATTAAACAAAACGTTTCCACAAGTGACGGAGTCGGTAATTGGGGTAAGAAATGAGGTTTTTAGATTATTACGGGACTGTTGGACATTACGTAACCCTCGTCCCTTTGACGACGTTACAACACGCTGTATTATCAACGGCCATAACAGTTATGTTCCACAAGACCAAGGATGGGAAGTAGTCCTAGTAAAACCAGAATGCATGACTTGTTTCTGGACATATGAATTACGTGTCTTTATTGCCTTTGCTGAACGACTTGTGTACTAGCTAGAATTATCTTCACAACTATCTTGTATCAAAGTTATTGTGTGCTATATTTCATGCTTTATGTAAAATAAGCGGTATTGTAAGTTTGTAAAATATTGTATAAAAGTTTGAACGCGAAATATTATTATAATCAGTTTTTCATATAGAATTGTAGTAGTTGAATTGTATATTAGCTACTAAGTATGAACTTAACGGGTAGGTACTACCCGAATTTAAACTTATAAAACGCTAATATGAAGAAAAAGCTTTTATAAATGAGTTCATATTATGCTACGAAATACTATTAACTACTCTTAATATTCTGTATGATTAACTTGTTCCATTTGACTATTTTGAAGGAAATGGCACCGACTACTCGACACACCGTGAATATGAATGAAGAGGAATTCCGTACTTTTCTAGCTTCAAACATAGCCGCAGTACAGGCTGCGCTACATACCAACAATAACCTTGGATCTAGCAGTACAGGAAATCGTGTAGGATGCACCTACAAAGAATTCACTGCCTGCAAACCTTTGGAATTTGATGGAACCGAAGGACCGATCGGATTGAAACGGTGGACCGAGAAGGTCGAATCGGTGTTTGCCATAAGTAAGTGTACTGAAGAGGACAAAGTGAAGTACGCTACGCATACCTTCACAGGTTCTGCGTTAACATGGTGGAATACCTATCTAGAGCAAGTGGGACAAGACGATGCGTACGCACTACCGTGGTCAGCATTCAAGCACTTGATGAACTAGAAGTACCGTCCCAGAACCGAGGTCAATAAGCTCAAGACAGAACTTAGAGGGTTACGAACCAAAGGATTTGATATTACCACGTACGAAAGACGATTCACAGAATTGTGCCTATTGTGTCCGGGAGCATTCGAAGATGAAGAAGAGAAGATCGACGCGTTTGTGAAAGGATTACCGGAAAGAATCCAAGAAGATATAAGTTCACACGAGCCTGCCTCCATACAACAGGCATGTAGAATGGCTCACAAACTAGTGAACCAGATTGAAGAAAGAATTAAAGAACATACTGCTGAAGAGGCCAATGGGAAGCAAGTCAAAAGAAAGTGGGAGGAAAACGGTGATAAGAATCACCAATACAACAACAACAGCAATTACAAAAATAACCGCAACAATTATCCCAACAATCGCAACATCAATCGCAACTACAACAAACGGCCCAACAACAACAACAGCAACTACAACAATCATCCCAACAATAATAATAACCGCAACAATAACAACAATCAGAAGCAGCTATGCCAAAGGTGTGAAAAGTATCCCTCGGGGTTCTGCACCAAATTTTGCAACAAGTGTAAAAGAAATGGTCATAGCGCGGCGAAGTGTGAGGTCTACGAACCAGGGGTTAATAGAACGAAAGGAACAAATGGTGTCGGAACGAGTAATGGCGGAGCAAGTAGTGTCGGAGCAAGTTATGCCAATGTGGTTTGTTATAAATGTGGAAAACCGGGCCACATTATTAGAAATTGCCCGAACCAGGAGAACACGAATGGACAAGGCCGCGGAAGAGTTTTCAATATTAATGCGGCAGAGGCACAGGAAGACCCGGAGCTTGTTACGGGTACGTTTCTTATTGACAATAAATTTGCTTACGTTTTATTTGATTCGGGTGCGGATAGAAGCTATATGAGTAGAGATTTTTGTGCTAAATTAAATTGTCCATTGACGCCTTTGGATAGTAAATTTTTACTCGAATTAGCAAATGGTAAATTAATTTCAGCAGATAATATATGTCGGAATCGAGAAATTAAACTGGTTAGCGAAACATTTAAGATTGATTTGATACCAGTAGAGTTAGGGAGTTTTGATGTGATAATCGGTATGGACTGGTTGAAAGAAGTGAAAGCAGAGATCGTTGTTACAAAAATGCAATTCGCATTATACGAGAAAAAGGAAAACCCTTAATGGTGTACGGAGAAAAGGGCAACACGAAGCTACATCTTATTAGTAATTTGAAGGCACAAAAACTAATAAGAAAAGGTTGCTATGCTGTTCTAGCACACGTCGAGAAAGTACAAACTGAAGAAAAGAGCATCAATGATGTTCCCGTCGCAAAAGAATTTCCCGATGTATTTCCGAAAGAATTACCGGGATTACCCCCACATCGATCCGTTGAATTTCAAGTAGATCTTGTACCAGGAGCTGCACCAATAGCTCGTGCTCCTTACAGACTCACACCCAGCGAGATGAAAGAACTGCAAAGCCAATTACAAGAACTTTTAGAGCGTGGTTTCATTCGACCAAGCACATCACCGTGGGGAGCTCCTGTTTTGTTTGTCAAGAAGAAAGATGGTACATTCAGGTTGTGTATCGACTACCGAGAGTTGAACAAACTTACCATTAAGAACCGCTACCCACTACCAAGAATCGACGACTTATTTGATCAACTACAAGGCTCGTCTGTTTATTCAAAGATTGACTTACGTTTCGGGTATCATCAAATGCGGGTGAAAGAAGATGATATTCCAAAGACTGCTTTCAGAACACGTTACGGTCATTACGAGTTTATGGTCATGCCGTTTGGTTTAACTAATGCACCAGCTGTGTTCATGGACCTTATGAACCGAGTGTGTGGACCATACCTTGACAAGTTTGTCATTGTTTTCATTGATGACATACTTATTTACTCAAAGAATGACCAAGAACACGGTGAACATTTGAGAAAGGTGTTAGAAGTATTGAGGAAGGAAGAATTGTACGCTAAGTTTTCAAAGTGTGCATTTTGGTTAGAAGAAGTTCAATTCCTCGGTCACATAGTGAACAAAGAAGGTATTAAGGTGGATCCGGCAAAGATAGAAACTGTTGAAAAGTGGGAAACCCCGAAAACTCCGAAACACATACGCCAGTTTTTAGGACTAGCTGGTTACTACAGAAGGTTCATCCAAGACTTTTCCAGAATAGCAAAACCCTTAACTGCATTAACGCATAAAGGGAAGAAATTTGAATGGAATGATGAACAAGAGAAAGCGTTTCAGTTATTGAAGAAAAAGCTAACTACGGCACCTATATTGTCATTGCCTGAAGGGAATGATGATTTTGTGATTTATTGTGATGCATCAAAGCAAGGTTGTGTATTAATGCAACGAACGAAGGTGATTGCTTATGCGTCTAGACAATTGAAGATTCACGAACAAAATTATACGACGCATGATTTGGAATTAGGCGCGGTTGTTTTTGCATTAAAGACTTGGAGGCACTACTTATATGGGGTCAAAAGTATTATATATACCGACCACAAAAGTCTTCAACACATATTTAATCAGAAACAACTGAATATGAGGCAGCGTAGGTGGATTGAATTATTGAATGATTACGACTTTGAGATTCGTTACCACCCGGGGAAGGCAAATGTGGTAGCCGATGCCTTGAGCAGGAAGGACAGAGAACCCATTCGAGTAAAATCTATGAATATAATGATTCATAATAACCTTACTACTCAAATAAAGGAGGCGCAACAAGGAGTTTTAAAAGAGGGAAATTTAAAGGATGAAATACCCAAAGGATCGGAGAAGCATCTTAATATTCGGGAAGACGGAACCCGGTATAGGGCTGAAAGGATTTGGGTACCAAAATTTGGAGATATGAGAGAAACGGTACTTAGAGAAGCTCATAAAACTAGATACACAATACATCCTGGAACGGGGAAGATGTACAAGGATCTCAAGAAACATTTTTGGTGGCCGGGTATGAAAGCCGATGTTGCTAAATACGTAGGAGAATGTTTGACGTGTTCTAAGGTCAAAGCTGAGCATCAGAAACCATCAGGTCTACTTCAACAACCCGAAATCCCAAAATTTAAATGGGAAAACATTACCATGGATTTCATCACTAAATTGCCAAGGACTGCAAGTGGTTTTGATACTATTTGGGTAATAGTTGATCGTCTCACCAAATCAGCACACTTCCTGCCAATAAGAGAAGATGACAAGATGGAGAAGTTAGCACGACTGTATTTGAAGGAAGTCATCTCCAGACATGGAATACCAATCTCTATTATCTCTGATAGGGATGGTAGATTTATTTCAAGATTCTGGCAGACATTACAGCAAGCATTAGGAACTCGTCTAGATATGAGTACTGCCTATCATCCACAAACTGATGGGCAGAGCGAAAGGACGATACAAACGCTTGAAGACATGCTACGAGCATGTGTTATTGATTTTGGAAACAGTTGGGATCGACATCTACCGTTAGCAGAATTTTCCTACAACAACAGCTACCATTCAAGCATTGAGATGGCGCTGTTTGAAGCACTTTATGGTAGAAAGTGCAGGTCTCCGATTTGTTGGAGTGAAGTGGGGGATAGACAGATTACGGGTCCGGAGATTATACAAGAAACTACCGAGAAGATCATCCAAATTCAACAACGGTTGAAAACCGCCCATAGTCGACAAAAGAGCTACACTGACATTAAAAGAAAAGATATAGAATTTGAAATTGGAGAGATGGTCATGCTTAAAGTTTCACCTTGGAAAGGCGTTGTTCGATTTGGTAGACGAGGGAAATTAAATCCAAGGTTTATTGGACCATTCAAGATTATTGATCGTGTCGGACCAGTAGCTTACCGACTTGAGTTACCTCAACAACTCGCGGCTGTACATAACACTTTCCACGTCTCGAATTTGAAGAAATATTTTGCTAAAGAAGATCTTACTATTCCGTTAGATGAAATCCAAATCAACGAAAAACTTCAATTCATCGAAGAACCCGTCGAAATAATGGATCGTGAGGTTAAAAGACTTAAGCAAAACAAGATACGAATTGTTAAGGTTCGATGGAATGCTCGTAGAGGACCCGAGTTCACCTGGGAGCGTGAAGATCAGATGAAGAAGAAATACCCGCATCTATTTCCAGAAGATTCGTCAACACCTTCAACAGCTTAAAATTTCGGGACGAAATTTATTTAACGGGTAGGTACTGTAGTGACCCGAACTTTTCCATGTTTATATATATTAATTGAGATTGATATTTACATGATTAAATGTTTCCAACATGTTAAGCAATCAAACTTGTTAAGACTTGATTAATTGAAATATGTTTCATATAGACAATTGACCACCCAAGTTGACCGGTGATTCACGAACGTTAAAACTTGTAAAAACTATATGATGACATATATATGGTTATATATATAGTTAACATTATATTATGATAAGTAAACATATCATTAAGTATATTAACAATGAACTACATATGTAAAAACAAGACTACTAACTTAATGATTTTGAAGCGAGACATATATGTAACGATTATCGTTGTAACGACATTTAATGTATATATATCATATTAAGAGATATTCGTACATCATAATATCATGATAATATAATAATTTAAAATCTCTTTTGATATTATAAACATTGGGTTAACAACATTTAACAAGATCGTTAACCTAAAGGTTTCAAAACAACATTTACATGTAACGACTAACGATGACTTAACGACTCAGTTAAAATGTATATACATGTAGTGTTTTAATATGTATTTATACACTTTTGAAAGACTTCAATACACTTATCAAAATACTTCTACTTAACAAAAATGCTTACAATTACATCCTCGTTCAGTTTCATCAAAAATTCTACTCGTATGCACCCGTATTCGTACTCGTACAATACACAGCTTTTAGATGTATGTACTATTGGTATATACACTCCAATGATCAGCTCTTAGCAGCCCATGTGAGTCACCTAACACATGTGGGAACCATCATTTGGCAACTAGCATGAAATATCTCATAAAATTACAAAAATATGAGTAATCATTCATGACTTATTTACATGAAAATAAAATTACATATCCTTTATATCTAATCCATACACCAACGACCAAAAACACCTACAAACACTTTCATTCTTCAATTTTCTTCATCTAATTGATCTCTCTCAAGTTCTATCTTCAAGTTCTAAGTGTTCTTCATAAATTCCAAAAGTTCTAGTTTCATAAAATCAAGAATACTTTCAAGTTTGCTAGCTCACTTCCAATCTTGTAAGGTGATCATCCAACCTCAAGAAATCTTTGTTTCTTACAGTAGGTTATCATTTTAATACAAGGTAATAATCATATTCAAACTTTGGTTCAATTTCTATAACTATAACTATCTTATTTCAAGTGATGATCTTACTTGAACTTGTTTTCGTGTCATGATTCTGCTTCAAGAACTTCGAGCCATCCAAGGATCCATTGAAGCTAGATCCATTTTTCTCTTTTCCAGTAGGTTTATCCAAGGAAATTAAGGTAGTAATGATGTTCATAACATCATTCAATTCATACATATAAAGCTATCTTATTCGAAGGTTTAAACTTGTAATCACTAGAACATAGTTTAGTTAATTCTAAACTTGTTCGCAAACAAAAGTTAATCCTTCTAACTTGACTTTTAAAATCAACTAAAAACATGTTCTTTATCTATATGATATGCTAACTTAATGATTTAAAACCTGGAAACACGAAAAACACCGTAAAACCGGATTTACGCCGTCGTAGTAACACCGCGGGCTGTTTTGGGTTAGTTAATTAAAAACTATGATAAACTTTGATTTAAAAGTTGTTATTCTGAGAAAATGATTTTTATTATGAACATGAAACTATATCCAAAAATTATGGTTAAACTCAAAGTGGAAGTATGTTTTCTAAAATGGTCATCTAGACGTCGTTCTTTCGACTGAAATGACTACCTTTACAAAAACGACTTGTAACTTATTTTTCCGACTATAAACCTATACTTTTTCTGTTTAGATTCATAAAATATAGTTCAATATGAAACCATAGCAATTTGATTCACTCAAAACGGATTTAAAATGAAGAAGTTATGGGTAAAACAAGATTGGATAATTTTTCTCATTTTAGCTACGTGAAAATTGGTAACAAATCTATTCCAACCATAACTTAATCAACTTGTATTGTATATTATGTAATCTTGAGATACCATAGACACGTATACAATGTTTCGACCTATCATGTCGACACATCTATATATATTTTGGAACAACCATAGACACTCTATATGTGAATGTTGGAGTTAGCTATACAGGGTTGAGGTTGATTCCAAAATATATATAGTTTGAGTTGTGATCAATACTGAGATACATATACACTGGGTCGTGGATTGATTCAAGATAATATTTATCGATTTATTTTTGTACATCTAACTGTGGACAACTAGTTGTAGGTTACTAACGAGGACAGCTGACTTAATAAACTTAAAACATCAAAATATATTAAAAGTGTTGTAAATATATTTTGAACATACTTTGATATATATGTATATATTGTTATAGGTTCATGAATCAACCAGTGGCCAAGTCTTACTTCCCGACGAAGTAAAAATCTGTGAAAGTGAGTTATAGTCCCACTTTTAAAATCTAATATTTTTGGGATGAGAATACATGCAGGTTTTATAAACGATTTACAAAATAGACACAAGTACGTGAAACTACATTCTATGGTTGAATTATTGAAATCGAATATGCCCCTTTTTATTAAAGTCTGGTAATCTAAGAAATAGGGAACAGACACCCTAATTGACGCGAATCCTAAAGATAGATCTATTGGGCCTAACAAACCCCATCCAAAGTACCGGATGCTTTAGTACTTCGAAATTTATATCATATCCGAAGGGTGTCCCGGAATGATGGGGATATTCTTATATATGCATCTTGTTAATGTCGGTTACCAGGTGTTCACCATATGAATGATTTTTATCTCTATGTATGGGATGTATATTGAAATATGAAATCTTGTGGTCTATTATTATGATTTGATATATATAGGTTAAACCTATAACTCACCAACATTTTTGTTGACGTTTTAAGCATGTTTATTCTCAGGTGATTATTAAGAGCTTCCGCTGTCGCATACTTAAATAAGGACGAGATTTGGAGTCCATGCTTGTATGATATTGTGTAAAAACTGCATTCAAGAAACTTATTTTGTTGTAACATATTTGTATTGTAAACCATTATGTAATGGTCATGTGTAAATAGGTTATTTTAGATTATCATTATTTGATAATCTACATAAAGCTTTTTAAACCTTTATTGATGAAATAAAGGTTATGGTTTGTTTTAAAAATGAATGCAGTCTTTGAAAAACGTCTCATATAGAGGTCAAAACCTCGCAACGAAATCAATTAATATGGAACGTTTTTAATCAATAAGAACGGGACATTTCATATATATCATATTAAGAGATATTCATACATGATAATATCATGATAATATAATAATTTAAAATCTCATTTGATATTATAAACATTGGGTTAACAACATTTAACAAGATCGTTAACCTAAAGGTTTCAAAACAACACTTACATGTAACGACTAACGATGACTTAACGACTCAGTTAAAATGTATATACATGTAGTGTTTTAATATGTATTTATACACTTTTGAAAGACTTCAATACACTTATCAAAATACTTCTACTTAACAAAAATGCTTACAATTACATCCTCGTTCAGTTTCATCAACAATTCTACTCGTATGCACCCGTATTCGTACTCGTACAATACACAGCTTTTAGATGTATGTACTATTGGTATATACACTCCAATGATCAGCTCTTAGCAGCCCATGTGAGTCACCTAACACATGTGGGAACCATCATTTGGCAACTAGCATGAAATATCTCATAAAATTACAAAAATATGAGTAATCATTCATGACTTATTTACATGAAAACAAAATTACATATCCTTTATATCTAATCCATACACCAACGACCAAAAACACCTACAAACACTTTCATTCTTCAATTTTCTTCATCTAATTTATCTCTCTCAAGTTCTATCTTCAAGTTCTAAGTGTTCTTCATAAATTCCAAAAGTTCTAGTTTCATAAAATCAAGAATACTTTCAAGTTTGCTAGCTCACTTCCAATCTTGTAAGGTGATCATCCAACCTCAAGAAATCTTTGTTTCTTACAGTAGGTTATCATTCTAATACAAGGTAATAATCATATTCAAACTTTGGTTCAATTTCTATAACTATAACAATCTTATTTCAAGTGATGATCTTACTTGAACTTGTTTTCGTGTCATGATTCTGCTTCAAGAACTTCGAGCCATCCAAGGATCCGTTGAAGCTAGATCCATTTTTCTCTTTTCCAGTAGGTTTATCCAAGGAACTTAAGGTAGTAATGATGTTCATAACATCATTCGATTCATATATATAAAGCTATCTTATTCGAAGGTTTAAAACTTGTAATCACTAGAACATAGTTTAGTTAATTCTAAACTTGTTCGCAAACAAAAGTTAATCCTTCTAACTTGACTTTTAAAATCAACTAAACACATGTTCTATATCTATATGATATGCTAACTTAATGATTTAAAACCTGGATACACGAAAGACACCGTAAAACCGAATTTACGCCGTCGTAGTAACACCGCGGGCTGTTTTGGGTTAGTTAATTAAAAACTATGATAAACTTTGATTTAAAAGTTGTTATTCTGAGAAAATGATTTTTATTATGAACATGAAACTATATCCAAAAATTATGGTTAAACTCAAAGTGGAAGTATGTTTTCTAAAATGGTCATCTAGACGTCGTTCTTTCGACTGAAATGACTACCTTTACAAAAACGACTTGTAACTTATTTTTCCGACTATAAACCTATACTTTTTCTGTTTAGATTCATAAAATAGAGTTCAATATGAAACCATAGCAATTTGATTCACTCAAAACGGATTTAAAATGAAGAAGTTATGGGTAAAACAAGATTGGATAATTTTTCTCATTTTAGCTACGTGAAAATTGGTAACAAATCTATTCCAACCATAACTTAATCAACTTGTATTGTATATTATGTAATCTTGAGATACCATAGACACGTATACAATGTTTCAACCTATCATGTCGACACATCTATATATATTTCGGAACAACCATAGACACTCTATATGTGAATGTTGGAGTTAGCTATACAGGGTTGAGGTTGATTCCAAAATATATATAGTTTGAGTTGTGATCAATACTGAGATACGTATACACTGGGTCGTGGATTGATTCAAGATAATATTTATCGATTTATTTCTGTACATCTAACTGTGGACAACTAGTTGTAGGTTACTAACGAGGACAGCTGACTTAATAAAATTAAAACATCAAAATATATTAAAAGTGTTGTAAATATATTTTGAACATACTTTGATATATATGTATATATTGTTATAGGTTCGTGAATCAACCAGTGGCCAAGTCTTACTTCCCGACGAAGTAAAAAAAATCTGTGAAAGTGAGTTATAGTCCCACTTTTAAAATCTAATATTTTTGGGATGAGAATACATGCAGGTTTTATAAATGATTTACAAAATAGACACAAGTACGTGAAACTACATTCTATGGTTGAATTATCGAAATCGAATATGCCCCTTTTTATTAAGTCTGGTAATCTAAGAATTAGGGAACAGACACCCTAATTGACGCGAATCCTAAAGATAGATCTATTGGGCCTAACAAACCCCATCCAAAGTACCGGATGCTTTAGTACTTCGAAATTTATATCATATCCGAAGGGTGTCCCGGAATGATGGGGATATTCTTATATATGCATCTTGTTAATGTCGGTTACCAGGTGTTCACCATATGAATGATTTTTATCTCTATGTATGGGATGTGTATTGAAATATGAAATCTTGTGGTCTATTATTATGATTTGATATATATAGGTTAAACCTATAACTCACCAACATTTTTGTTGACGTTTTAAGCATGTTTATTCTTAGGTGATTATTAAGAGCTTCCGCTATCGCATACTTAAATAAGGACGAGATTTGGAGTCCATGCTTGTATAATATTGTGTAAAAACTGCATTCAAGAAACTTATTTTGTTGTAACATATTTGTATTGTAAACCATTATGTAATGGTTGTGTGTAAACAGGATATTTTAGATTATCATTATTTGATAATCTACGTAAAGCTTTTTAAACCTTTATTGATGAAATAAAGGTTATGGTTTGTTTTAAAATGAATGCAGTCTTTGAAAAACGTCTCATATAGAGGTCAAAACCTCGCAACGAAATCAATTAATATGGAACGTTTTTAATCAATAAGAACGGGACATTTCAGCAACTCACCAGGAGTATATATCTGTAAGGCCCTGGCCATGTCCAGCATGGACATTCTGTACATCCTACCGCCAAGGATAAACCTAAGAAATCTTCTATCATATATTCTAACTATATTTGTTTCAAGTGATACAGTACTCATCAACTCAACACACCATTCCTTATATACAGGTCTACGAATGGTGAAAAGACGTTCCCAATCTGTAAAAGAAGAACTGCCATACCTTTGAACTAAAAGCTGTCTAACACGGTCAGCTAGATGGACCGTTTCCAAAGGGGCCCAATCGATTACCCTTGGCACCTCTACATTTTTTGTTACCAATTTGAATTTGTTCCTTTGATATGTCTCGTAATCTCTCCATCTCCTATCAAATCTCAGATTAGGATGCAGAGTGTGCTCAGGAATCATTGGGAATTCTACTGGCGGCCTCATTGGGAATACTATGAATTCATCAACAAACTATACCGGATCATAATAAGGTACGTGCTGATCAGGCTGTTGTTGTTGTTCCTGTTGTGGTTCTTGTTTGTGTTGCATTTCTGGTTCTGGTTCTGGTGCTGGTCGTCTAGATGATGATGCTCCTGAACCTCCAGTATCGGCTTTCTGCAAAACACATTAAACACAAAATTTGTGCATCCAAATATGCATTAGTGTTAGCAAAATAACAACTTAAAACAATCACTATAACATGTTAAATCAAAATTAAACTTATACACATTGTCACAATTTTTCACAATTCTACACTTTTCAAATAAGCAAATATGAGAATGTATACAAAGTTCATAAGCTTTTAACTCAAATAACATGTCAAAATATTCATTACTAATAATTAAACAAGTCTCAAATGGCAAATATATCAAATTAATCAAGTTCATGAATTTTGGACTTAAAAGTCCACTTTAATCTCCAAAAAACATGTTTAGGATCAATGTTTGGATCATTTAACTATCTAAACATGTTACACTATTCAATTTAGCAGTAATTTATGACAAAAATTGGCCATAACCTGTTTATATCAAAAAGCCCCAAATTGCTCAAGAACACAAACCCTAGATTTCTAAAAATTTTGAAGTTTTTGGCTTCAAATCATGTTAAATAGCATCAATCTAGGTTATACATGCATAAAATACTAACAATTTAACACTAATTACACTAGAAATTAATAAAATTGCATTAGGTAAAAAATTGGAATTTATCACAAAAACTAGCAAATTTATGAGTTTAGGAGTGTAATTTTTACCATTTTTGCTGAAGAATGAGAATCTAGGCATGATTAGAGCAAGAAAAATGATGAATTACGGTGGAAAATTGCGAATTTTAGAGGTGATTTTGGGGTTGGTGCGTGTTTGTGTGTGTGTTGTGTGGAGAAGACAGACCCACTGGGAGTTTTGAGTCTGACCTGCATTTGGTCCCCATGCGATCGCATGGGTTCCAAGTGCAAACCCCATGCGATCGCATGGGGTGCCGGCTACAGTGTTTTGCCTTTTTTTTTTTTAAATAAATAAAACCTTATACTTTATAAAACATAAAATTAATAAAATTTTAGAAATTTGTTTCTTTTTAGGATGAGGGCGTTTCGGATCGATGTCCTAGTCTGTCCCTCGACAAAATTTTTAAAATTTGTCAAATCAAAGCGCGGTTTTAAAAGTAAAGATTTTTGGATTTTTTAATGTTTTTGACATACTTTAATTCAATAAAAAATAATGATAACAAAAGTTCTCGTCCCTCCCTCGGGTAAAGCAATTTCGGTTCAACGACCTAGTCTTCAACTCACGATGAATTTTAAAAATCATATTTTTAACTTAGCGAAATAAAGTAAATTTTTGTTTTTAAATTCACACCAAACTTAAATTTAAAATATGCATAAAATTAAAAATTCACACCAAACTTAAATAAAAATTCATATTATAAATTCACACCAAACTTATATTATATTTTTGTTTTTATACATACAAAATTATATTAAAAAGATTAATTTTTCAAATATTTACAATTTTAAATATATTGATTTTACAAAGTTCAAAATATTAATCTAATATTTATATATTAGTTTTAAAAACATGGTAAAAAAATAAAATTAAAAATCTTTTTGGCTTTTATCCCACTTTAATCAATCAAATATTATCAAAAATATGCGCCCCTCTTTTCGGTAAAGTAATTTTGGTTCCATGACCTAATTTAACTCATGACGAATTTTTGAAATATTTTGGGTTGATTGATTAAACATATTTATACCTTAAGAATAAACGTTAAATTTCACAGTGATGTAATAAATTTTTGTATGATATCAATAATTTCGGTCGCCAAACCTAATTTTATTCAATACCAATTTAATACTTTATAGCGAACAAATTAGCGTTTATTATCAAAAGGTTAAAAATAAAAATAAAAAAATTAAAAACTGTACAGACTTACCTGTGAGATAGTATTCTTAGTTATATGATCTATCCCATTCATAAGATAGTCGGTTTAATTGGTTTTCCATAGCTACATAGGCGTAACCTCGAGCATTCAGTGTTTTTTCTTCTAAACATATGAACGGCCCGTCTCTGCATAAAGTAACAAATTCGGTATTTGAATAGGTTTGATTATTTGAACATTTACCTCCATGTGACCATTTTCCGCATTTGTGACATCTTTCAAGGTGTCGTGCTCTTCTTTTCGCTGCGGATTTTGATTTTCCTTTACCAAATTGTAACTTATTATCTTCGCATCTGGATTCTTTTCTTACTCCGTCCAATCTTTCTCTGATTACTGATACTATTTCACTCGGAAGTGTGTCATTATTACGTTTAGTGATCAAAGCGTGTAGCATTAGACCATGGTTTAGTTCACAGGCAGTCTTCATTTCCTAAAAAAAATAAAAATTCAGAATGGGGGGAGAAGACTAGTTCTTTAGGGTCTGCTAGGGAAAGACCATTCGGGTTCCATTTTCGAGAACTACACGAAAACAGACAATCTAACTCTAACAGAAATACATAAAATCCTTAAAAGACTTGATTCTCCTCACACTTAGTTAGCTGTGGTATCGAAATTGTGATTAACTTCGTTGTCGACTTCCATCGAACTATCTATGTAATGTTTAACTCTGTGACCATTAACTTTAAATTCAATTCCATTTGAATTTATTAATTCTATCGTTCCGTATGGAAAAACTCTTTTGACTATGAATGGTCCAGACCATCTTGATTTCAATTTTCCAGAAAATAGCTTGAATCGTGAATTGAAAAGAAGAACTCTGTCTCCTTCTTTAAATTCTTTTGAACTTCTGATTCTTTTATCATGCCATTTCTTCGTTCTTTCTTTATAGATTAACGAATTTTCGTATGCTTCATGTCTTAATTCTTCTAATTCATTTAGTTGACTTAATCGTAGACGTCCAGCTTCATGTAAATCAAGATTACATGTCTTCAAAGCCCAAAATGCTTTGTGTTCAATTTCTACTGGAAGATGACATGCTTTTCCGTAGACGAGTTTAAAAGGTGTGGTTCCAATTGGAGTTTTATAGGCTGTTCTTCCCAGAGTGCATCCTCCAATTTAATGGACCATTCCTTTAGATTTGATCCTACGGTTTTCTCTAGAATACGTTTTAAAGCTCGGTTGGTATTTTCAACTTGTCCACTTGTTTGTGGATGATATGCGGTGGAGATTTTATGAGTTACTCCATATCTTTTAAGAACTTTCTCAAGTTGATTATTACAGAAATGAGTTCCCCGATCACTTATTAAAGCTTTCGGTGTTCCAAACCTTGCAAAAAGACGTTTTAAAAAGTTGACTACAACTCGTGCATCGTTAGTTGGGAGAGCTTGTGCTTCCGCCCATTTAGATACATAATCAATGGTGACGAGAATATAGAGATTATTATGAGATTTTGGAAATGGACCCATAAAGTCAATACCCCAAATGTCAAATACTTCACATACTTGAATGACATTTTGTGGCATTTCATCACGTTGACTTATTTTTCTGGCCCTTTGACAAGCATCACAGGATTTGCAAAGAAGGTGTGCGTCTTTGTAAATTGTAGGCCAATAGAACCCAGCATCATAAACTTTTCTTGCTGTTAGTTGAGGCCCATAGTGCCCTCCTGTTGGTCCTGTGTGACAATGGTTTAAAATTTTACTAGCTTCATCTCCAAATACACATCGGCGTATTATTCCATCTGGACAACTTTTAAACAGATGTGGATCTTCCCAGAAATAGTGTTTTATATCACTGAAGAATTTCTTTCGTTTTTGGTACGATAATCCTTTTTCAAGGAATCCACATACTAAGTAGTTTGCATAGTCT